>NW_027359516.1:358834-460191 GCF_012295235.1 Primulina huaijiensis | reverse complement strand
GAGACGGAGGGAGCAGTTAATTTGGAGTGTAATTTTGTTTTTGCCTAAAATTGCATGTATTTTGTACATCGTGCTTCGATTATCGCCTTCAGTTACTGAATGATTGGGTAGCATTTTGAATTTTTGACTAAATTATTATAAAATAAAATATATTAAAATTTTAAAATAAGAAAAAAATTTATTATAACTAACATACTAACGAAAAAATTAGAAAAAAATATTATTTTGTTATAACAACATTGAGATGAGATTGGTCAGTTTCACGGATTTTTTTTCATATTCTCTCGTGAAAAAATATATATTTCTACGTCATTTTATCACAGAACGATAACATTTCCAAAATTTAAAAATTTATCTAATTCCTTAAAAAATGGAATTTTGTACATGGAAAACTAATTTATACACACACACATATATATATATACAAGATTACAAAAAAAAAATGAATTTATTCTAAGTATTTCACAAACTACTATATTGTTATTTATAGATCAATAAATAGTGTTTTTAAAAATATTTTAGTCTTGTTTTTTAATCACACAAACAGTATTTTAAAAATAACTGATAATATATATCGAATATAAAAAAAATTCATTAGATTTACATAAAAATGATCAAATATTTTATTTTCCTTTGATGATATCTCAACTATCATAATAATACAATATAATAAATTAGCAAAATAAGCATATAAAAAAACAATGTAGTGATATATATATTCTCCTCCACCAATGGCACCTGCATCACATAGGGTTACGGTATAAATTTTTAAAATAAATAAATAAATAGAGTTGACAGAGTTTGGTAGAACAATTAATAATAAAACTCAATGATGATTATTCACGATGCATCCACGTTCTTTCATTAGTTGTATGTACAAGTTGCTACACAAAAAATATCATACAATTCTTATTCTTATAATAATATAATATATATATATATATATAAGAAATATTTTTTCCAACATTAATGTTTTTAATAGTGTCAGATTTGTTAAATGAGTCTGGAGAATGAGATTGGAACAAAGTGAATAATTCTGTCATCGGAAATTGATCATGCATAGCTTAAACGTATTCCGTTACGTAGAACTCAAAATAATGAGATTTTGGTATAAAACTATGATTTAAAAGGGGAGTTTACATTAAGATCAGAACACCATCTCGATCGCAATGTCCAAAGGAGAATACAGATTCATGTATGGCGTATGTTTTTTCAATGCTCGCCCAACTCGTGCAAATCTGTATACAAGAAGAGTCCTTGAAGACCAACAATGCTCATCCTATGAGTTTTACAAAGAAGACACTTTTCATATTTTCTGGTACTGTGATTTCGCAAAAAAAGTATGGAAAGAATTTGTTTTATAGTCTTTATTGAATAGGTTCAAAAGAGGAGGCAGAGCCAGAAATACAAATACGGCTCTGCCTGGGCTAGAATTTTAAACTCAATAATCTTTTAATATTTTAAATTGATCTACACGGACTAATATCATATTATTCCAAAATTATACAAAATTTATATATAAATTTTTTTTAAAAAAAATTGGACCAGCCCGGGTATATATATATATATGTCCCTCCGCCCTTGGTTGGGGGATCTATTTCACTGGATGATGAACAATGGCACAACGATACAGTTTGGAACGCAAGAAACTTTCATGTGTTCCAAGTAAAAAAAACCAACTGAAGTGCTTGCCAGAGTAAAAAAAAAAAGAAGGTGATTTATGTCGATTATGTTCTTAACCAGCGCTTAATATTGGTTACAACCGGATGGAACTCAATGTTGGCAACCACCACCTCAAGGAGTAATCAAAGTGAATGTTGATGCATCTCTTATTGCTAGTTTGGATTACATTGGAGTCAGAATTGTGGAAGGAATAGTTATGGAGCAATGGTATTTGCTGAAAGACAGACTCTTCAAGGCAGCTTTACTCCTCGTATGGCTAAGTTAATTGCCATTAAGTTCGATTTTTTGAGTGCCATAGGAATGGGCTGAGACAAGATTATTATTGAATCAGATGGCTTTATAGCCATCCAAGCAATAAATCAATTCCATCATTGTTCAATGGAAGCTCCTGTGATAGATTACATCACCAATCTAAACTCGAATATGGAGAATGCTTTGATAAAGCGCTGTCCTCGTAGTGCCAATCATGTGGTACACGAATTGGCTCAAAGAAGTATTCTCTCTCGCTAGAACTTTGTTTTTTGGTATAAGATACATTTGTATCTCTAATCGTTTATAAACAGAGATTTGTAGATCCTTTGATAATAATGTTTCATAAAAAAAAGCATTAATTTTTTTAAAAGTTAACATATTTTTATATAATAAAAATTGTCTTTCTTTGCTCCTATCGCGTCCGTCTGTATAAAATTAATGATATACTGAAATCAAACGTCTTAAAAATGAAATGAAATGAAAAGTAAAATATATAACCACTAGTAAATGGGATAACTACAGTGTTCTTAAAGGTGCTCTCATAAAAAAATAATATTTAGACATAAATTTGTATTTTATAATAAAACGCATGAATGTCTCGAGGCATTTAGGCTTTTATTTATTAGGCGGTAGGTTGAATCATAGCAGAGCTTGTAAAATAAATTATCTTCATAACCCTGTTTTTAAAAAAAAATTCGAAAGTAAAAAACCCTGATAAAAAGGACAAATACGCACGTTTGATTAAAAAAAATTCTATTAATTTTACATAAAAGATTGTACAAGCCTTTTCCGATTTTGACTATAGCTTTAAAATACCGTTTGACAATGAAAGCGGGAAAAAAGAAAAAAGAAAAAAAAAGAATATTGATTGGTTGGTTCAATTCCAGACATCATAGTATAGTATGTATGTATGTATGTACAAGAAGGAACAAATGGGCTCGTTAGACCACAAACATGAATTGTGGTTGTCTGTTGAATTAATTGGACCTAGAAAAGATGGGCTGAAAGTGACATTTTAGTGAAACAAAATATTCATCAAAATAACAATTTTGATTACATATGCATACTGGTTTGATATTTTTAGTGATATTGTTACGTAATTATGTTTTGATTGTCAATTTTTGTTTCATTATCATCCAAATCACGTTATTAAATACACATAAGATCGAACGATTGTTATTTTACCAAAAATTATAGCGGGTGGTAATGATGCAACTCAAATATTTTGAATTGTATAGCAGTCCAAGTGTCATGGTTCGATCGTTTTACTTAGCAAAGACAATTATTACACTTCAACGATCTTCCTCTCAATAATTGTACTCCTTGCAGTCAATGTGAATATAACCCATGACTTTGGTTGTGATAGCAATTGTGAGATCGAGTCTTGCCGCTTTACCGAAAACTATAGTTGGTGATAATGATGCAACTCAAATATTTTAAATCACATAGCAGTCTAAGCGACATAGTTCAATCGTTCTACCTAACATGGATAATTATCGCACCTCTACAGTGACTAATATTTTTGTTAGATTTTTTTTTATAATTTGGAGGTTTAACATTGATATTAGTCATTTAATTACATAATGTTGAAAAAAAAAGACAATAAATTGATTGTCATAACATAGTTACATGATTATAACTGTCAGTTAAGAATACCAGACTCTAAAATCACGTATCGATATTAGGGATGACGATGGGAATATGTTTGGCACGGGTTTAGACAAACTCAAGAGCTGTCTCATCTCACTTCATACTCGTCCTACCCCATCCCATAAACCCATATTGGACCCGGAAAAATTTAATATACTTTCTAAATTTTATTTGATACAAATAAATTTTTTTTAAATTTAATAAATCATTAAATTTACATTTCAAATTTATATTACTGATATTTATATAAAAAAATATTATCAAACTGAGAAGTATGTAAATATATAGAAGTCCAAGTCGAAATATATTATCGAATATCTGTAATTTCATAATTATTAATAAATATATTTTCAGTATATTATTATAAACATCACTAAATATTATAAAGTTATTTTTTGAATGATAAAGAGCTTGCATTAACCCATTAACAAATCAAAGCGTATAACCGTCTTGATATACACATAGAAATTGCATTCTTAAATAAAACATTACTGCCATTAAGAAAACTAATACGAGCAAGTTCATGGGCGACTTGGTTGACGTCTCGAGAGCAATGTTGAATCGAAACTCGAGGTGTGTTCGCACAGATCAGGCGGATGGCTTCCACAATATTGTCTTCCTCGAAAAAGGGATCGCGATTCGAAATTGATTAGATTGCCTTAAGATCATCAGACTCCAAAATCCAGCATGACCAACCATGGTTTTTGGCCACCAAAAGCCCCTTGTGAATAGCTATCATTTTTACCATGTAAGACGGAAATCCGCCTTCCAAAATATGGCCTCCAGCAAGAAGGAGATGCCCATTCTTGTCTCTGTCCACAATGCCAATCTCAAAACGATCTTTAGACACAAAAATAACATCATCGACATTTAACCAAGACACCTAGGGGGGTGTTGGTTGCCAAGAAAACATCATGTCTTTCCTTGTGTGAATGGGATTATGATGACTGAGTCTGAATATCTCTCTTGTTCTATTAGCTCACACCAAAGCATCTTCTGGAGCCCGAGCAGTTTCATGGAAGATCAGCTGGTTTCTTTGGATCCACAAACTCCAACAAATCAAAATATGATTTCCCAAATTCCTTAGGCTGCCATTGTCAACAATCCAGTTGAACAAGTCACCAAAAAATCCAAATGAGAAACCTCTCAGTACGTGCCATAAATATGTATTTTCCAAAATTTGCGGACAAATCTGCATGACCAAAAAGCGTGAGAGATATCTTCCGACTGTGAAGCATATCTAGGACACATCTCATCCACCATAATCCCTCTTGATATCAGATTTGTTCTAACCAGTAGAGCATTGAAAATTAGACGCCAGAAGTGGTATTTTATCTTGTTGGTCTTGAGATTTCACATCTTCCGCAGAACTTTGGTGAATCCACAATACAATCCATTACTTGTTGAGACATCAATTTCTTGGGCTAGGTAGTATCTGGACTTTACAGAGTACTCACCATTAGATGTATAATGCTAGATTAATCTATCATAGCCCTGGCCAAAACCAACTGGCATTTGTTCCACTTCTGTCCATTCCATATCCCATAATATATTGTTTACCATACTCCCATCCCATCCCATCCCCCCTAGAATGCAACAACTCACCGACTTTTAGATGTAATTGGGGTGGATTGGGAATTGTAATGGATTTGAAAAGCTTTGGTTTTAACAGCCACAGATCATTGAATACATGAGAAACCACTGAACCGTTAGCTATTCTCCATCATATGTCTTTTCGCAGCAGCTCTCTTCCCCACATATATACTTCTCTGAACAAAAAATGGATTGTGACCCAACCGTGCATTCCAGAAATTGCCTGCTGAGAAGTACATCCTTTCATATAAAAAACCGGACAGTGAGTTTGGATTTGTCAATATTCGCCTTACTTGTTTGGCCAACAGAGCTTGGTTGAAAGATATTAAATCCCGAAAACCCATATTGCCTTGAGAATTAGGGTGACATAATAACTTCTGCTTTCTCCAATGTATCTTCTTTTCATCCCCTGTTGCGCCCCACCAGAACTTGACAATCATCGCACGCAACTTTTGGCAGAGAGTATTTGGTAATTGTAATAAGCTCGTGGTATAGGATGGGCTGGCTTGCGCAACTTTCTTGATAAAAACTTTTCTACCTCCCGCAGAAAGCATTTTACTTTTCCAGGTTTGCAACTCACGCCACATTTTTTCACGAATTCCATCAAACATGAGTTGTTTGTTCCGACCTATGAAAGATGGAAGTCCCAAGTAACATCATAAATCTCATTACGGCGCATTCCAAAAGAAGAGAATAATTGATTTTTCGTGGTTTGATTTGTGTTGGGACTAAAAGTGGTGCTTGATTTTTGAATGTTGATAAGCTGTCCTGATCCTACTTCATATTTTCCCAAAATATATCGAAATACTCAGTTTTCATTGGATCTGCTTGGTGTCATCCGCAAAGAATAGATGTGTAATTTCTGGTGCAACGAATACCCCTCAAATCACCCCTGAATGCTCTTCTCTTGATAAGTGAAGATAAACCTCGAGAGCAGAGTAAGAACAAATATATGGATAATGGACAACGTTGTCGGAGTCTTCGAGATGGTCTAAAGAAACTTGAAGAACGGCCGTTCATAACTTATAAGCATGACCATTTTTTGTTCTTATACATAGTAGACATTATAAATTATTAATTTTTTTCCAAAAAACTGATATAAATTATTTATATATCATTTCCCAAATTCTACCAACAGCTTAATTTTCCCATATCCACAAATTTGAGACCCAAATTTAAATAGAATAACACATTCTAATATCAAAGTACTTTACCACTAATTATTTAAACTAATGTAACTTATAGTGTATGTCACATATTTCGAAGACATTTATATTTATAATTTTTTGTTATAAATCACGACATTAATTTTTTTTAGAAAATTGAATATATAGGATATCACACATTATTGGAGTTAATTTTGTGATAAGTGACTTCTTTCTTTTGATTTTTCGCTAGAACAATAATTTTTTTTTAAAATGTGGTAAGTCTGTCTCACAGTTCAATTTTATGAAACAAAACTTTTATCCGACTCGATTAATGTAAAATATTAATTTTATTAATCCTAAAAATATTAGTTTTACCTCTTCAAGTGTATTTAAAATAATTTTGAAAAGATCATTTTTTTAAATAAATAATTGATCAAAGTTAAAAAACAAAGACAAAAACTTGTGTGAGACAGATATCTTATTTGAGTCATCCATAAAAAAAGTATTACTTTTTATGCTAAGAATATTATTTTTTATTGTGAATATCGGTAGGATTGACCTATATTACAGATAAAAATACGTAGAACCGTCTCACATGATATATGATCAAAAACAAAATACCCACCATAATGGATAGGCAAGTTTCCCGAAGCCAAAGCTCCCAAATTCCAAAAGACAAGTTTTCAATTTTGTACCAAGCAATTGAATTCCATGGCAAGCTAAGTTTTAAGCTAGTTTCATGACAGATTAATGGAGGTTCTAATCAAATTACCACTCACAAAATTTCCCGCCATTTCGTCATTCTCCGCCTCCTCCAACCGCTGGTCGATGCTTTCGCTCCGTTCATGACTCTGCTGCTCAATCAGTATCTCAATCTCTCCACGAAACTACTCCCGATCAAACTGTTCATATCATTCTCTTCGAAGGCTTCGTTCCTCTTTGCGAGGTCAAACCCTAGATTCAAGGCGATGTCCACCTCTCGCCCCTCTGCATTCGATGTCCTCATGTCCAATTCTTCCAAGAAAAAGCAGTCACAGCAGCAGAAGCCGCAGCAATCCTCTCCCAGAAAGCGCAAAAACCCCGCTGACATTTCAAAAACTTCTAGTTTGAACCCTAATGTCAGTGATTCAGGTAGTCCCGTTGCTAAACCGATTGAAAGTGCAAATTTAGGCCAAACTGGAAATGCCCTTGTGGAGACTTTGTCAAAAGATGGCGAACAAGCTGCAATTGGTCCAACCATAGCTGAAGATACCCGTGCATCGGGGAGTTCAAAACAGGAGAATATTAAAAGTAAAGAATTAAATTCCAAACAGGGTGGGTTGGGAACTGCTGATTCGGATAAAGATTCAGTGGTGGTGAAGAAGCCCAGAATGTCTATTACTCCTGACGAGAGCGTAGTGGAGTTGAAGAAAAAAGCTGCGAAGTTCAATGTGAATGGTGCAGCATATTGGGCTGTGGGAGAGCGGGTGCCTTTTATGTTCGTAGTTAAGGCTTTTGATGCTATATCAAAGGAATCCGGGAGAATTGCTATTACTGAGATCGTGTGCAATATGCTTAGGACTGTGATCGAGACCACACCGGATGATTTAGTGGCTGTGGTGTACCTCTTGGCAAATAGGATTGCTTCCGCGCATGAGGGGTTGGAACTAGGAATTGGGGACGCTTCAATTATCAAGGCCCTTGCAGAGGCTTGTGGGGGTAAAGAAGCACATGTTAAGAAGCAGTACAAGGTGATGAGTTTATTCTAGATGATTGTTGGAGTGTAATTGAAAGTTTTTTCGGAGCTTTTCTTTTTTAAAGTGCATAATTATCACGTGGAATGTAATAAGATTTGCCACGCTGTGGTCATTGGGAAGCATGGATTTGTAGTAAAACATGAGTTTAAAATGAAAATTCATGTGGATCCAGCATAAAACTAAGAGGAAAGCTTTTTAATAAAAAATTATTTTTGTTAAGAAATGCTTTCTGTATCATCAACAAAAGGTCTGAATATGCTCTGTATTCCTCAAATTTTAAAGGCACCTGTCTGCCAATTGCATTTCTAATTTCCTCGGCATAAATATTTTGAAAGAAGCAAACGTATGGAATTTTTAATAAAATTATCAATGTGATTGAGGTGGTATGTCCATAGTTAATGCTAGTGAAGGTGATGTTTTTATGCTGTGTGAGTGGTGGTCGATTGGACTTCCAGTCAACTTTTGATTTGTTCTAGCTTTTATGTGTTTCGCTATGAGTAACTATGATGGACCTGCTTTTATATGAGTTAATTATTTCCATCTGCTCCTATCAAGGAGTTTATTAAATTCATCATTTCAATGTCAACTGATGATAGGAGCTTGGAGATCTGGGTCTTGTGGCTAAAGCCAGTCGATCATCACAATCTTTGATGCGCAAACCAGAAGCATTAACTGTTGCCAAAGTTTTTGATACTTTTCGGCTTATTGCCAAGGTACTTGAGTTCCGTTTGGTTATCCTTTTATGTATGATTTGGGGTCGAAGAAGATGTTTCAGTTGTGACTTGTCTATTTTAAATTTGTTTTCTGTTCAGATGTTATATCTTGATTTGTTTTATTTGAAACATTTTTTTTGCCAATGCTTACTTAACTTACACCATCCAAGAATAGGGTCCTCACTCCACCGGTTTAGATACAAGGATAACTGTTGCTTTTATTATTTCTTTTGTTGAGCTTCAGTAGCTATACACAACTGTACTGGGAATGTAGTGGAATTTCTATTTTTATTGTCTTCATCATATATCATAGAAACATGACGCAAGAAATATGAACTGAATTTACCAATGATTTTGAGAAACGAAGTCAAGCAAATGGCTTCATAAAGATACAACTTTTATCTCAGTTTCTTCGTTATGTACGGATCTTTGGAGTTGCAAATTTTCTCTAGTGCTAGAGTTTTTGTGGGGCGTTGATTGTTGAAGATATGTGGCTTTTGATTATGGATATGTTAGCATAAAGTAAAATCATTTAAATCGATAAATTAATTGCCTCTTAAGATATCTTCTATATTTTATTTCGAAACCTTAAGGGACATTCTCTGTGCATTCAGCGAGATTAATTTTTACAGAACATATAAAGTAGATGGAACATTATAAATCCTATTTTTTGGGCCTTTTTGTTCATGTAGGAACGGAATCCAATTTTTGGGTGTGTGTGAGAGAGAGAGGGAGAGGGAGAGGGAGAGGGAGAGGGAGAGAGATGGTGTAGCTGTGGGCCTAGAGAGAGATAGTTTATATTGAGGACTGGTATGCTTTTTTTACTCAACTCAATTTGAATGGATTATCTGATTAAAGAGTCCCATCATTGAAAGAATTATACCCATGCTATGGATTTTACCCTTTTTTATATGTAATTTATTCTCAGTGTTAATAGGAAAAAAATGGGGGCTTCAACAATTTTTGTCCATACATCTTCCTTTTCTAAAGGAGTTAGATAAAATATTGATGTAATAATGTAATCATAGGGATGCCTTACCCGTCTATTGGCTCCAGCCTCTTACACATTTCACTAAATATTGCATTTGGGTTGATAGATTGTTATTTTATTGAAAAAAATAATTATTTGTCAATAATTTATCTGTCAGATGTAACTTGTAGATGGACATTAATGTCTGTTTGTTCATAGTTTATACCTCTCTCTTTGATACCTGTCATTGAAAGTTGTACTTTTGGTTGAAGGAGGGTGCAATCTGTCAGTCACATTTTATGCAGAAAAGCTTGTGCTATTAAAACTGTCATAATTGATGTATGTAGATGTTCATATGCAGGTGCATATGTTTTTTGTTGCTTGTTCTGAGCTTGTAGGCTGTATTCATTGTTATTTTCGTGGTGCAGTGAGTGATGGCCTCTTGAGTTCTGAAATTAAGTTTTTTTTTTGGGCATAAAATTGTGATTGTTGGCAGGAATCTGGCAAGGACAGTCAAGATAAGAAAAAGAGTCACATAAAAGCGCTACTAGTCGCAGCCACTGATTGTGAACCTCAGTATTTGATTCGTTTACTCCAGGTTAGCTGATTCGAACATTCGTAGTTCATCTGGTTCTTATTGTGTAGTGTAAAACTGGTTTTAGTGATATATACAGACAAAGCTGCGTATTGGGCTGGCGGAACAAACGCTTTTGACCGCACTTGGACATGCTTCAGTTTATTCTGTGAAGCACTCATCACCTCATGCAAAGGTTGAGAATCCTCTAGAAGAGGTATGTTGTAATGCTCTAAGTAGGTAGACTATTATCCTTGCAGTTTGCGATGTTTGAGAACACAATGAAAAATAAGGCCATTTTATGGCACGCAAATATGTAGCGATAGATATTTCTTGACTGTTTTTACTGCAACAAGAATGACTGCTTTAATTTTCTGGAGCTAGTTTGCTGCTATGTCAAGCAATAAATTCCTCCACTGCTATTTTTTAGCCTTTTTCCCTAACAACTTGATTTTTTTATATTTCACTCATTAAACTCGATAGCATTTCGAGATGATTTCCATCTTTTAAGTTCTAATTAGTAAATTCATGTTGATAAACAAGGGAACTTGGAAAATAATTGAGAAAGATGTTCTGATTCTTGATTTCACTGTTATTTTCTCAAGCTTGCTGCTTATCTTGGATCAATGTTGACATGGTTCCTTCTACTTTCTAGTACGGGTGCAAATTGTTCAAATATTGATTGCTTGGGTTTTTGGGAATTAGAAACTGGAATCAAGGGCTTTCCGGGCTTGTTTTCTGACTCGAAGCAGTACCCAAAAAGGATGCACCCAGAAGAAAAAATTAATGATAAAAGTGTACCTACCCCGAGGAAACTTGAAGTAATGAGTCTTAAAGGATGCACATAACTTAGATCATATTTTCTAAATTCTATAATTAAAAAAGAGACAAACATGAAATTTTGACTATGCATGGTTTGAGCAGCAAGCAATCGTAAAGTTATGTCTTAATGAGGCTACATTTCAAGGGAAGGTCTCTGCTTCAAGTACCGTAAGGTGACTGATTATGTTACCATAATCAGGCAGATCACGGCTTACTTAAAACCCTTTTAGTTAGTGGTAGGACAAGATTTCATAAATTACATGACTCAGAAATATTCAGCCCGTTCTTCTCAATTTTGACACTTCATTAATATGGTAAAAGATCTCCATTAATTAAAATGACATTTCGTGTCTGTACTTTTGTGCCTTTAAATTTTACATTCATCTTACCTATGTTTAATTTCTTGTAGCGAATCTAAATATATTTGATTCATCATACTTATGATTTGCTTTTTATTTTTTGAATTGATCTTTTATTTTTTCCATACAATCTTTCTGTCAGGCTGCAAAAATTGTCAAACAAGTTTATTCTGTAATTCCTGTGTATGATAAAATAGTCCCAGCTCTTCTTTCTGCGGGGGTATGGAATCTCACAAAGACATGTAGCTTTTCTCCTGGTATTCCAGTTGGACCCATGTTAGCTAAACCAACAAAAGGAGTATCTGAAATTGTGGAAAAGTTTCAAGAAATGGAGTTTACCTGTGAGTACAAGTACGATGGAGAACGTGCACAGGTAGTGATACCTTGTTAAAGAAATATGTTTATATCCTTGAGTTTAGGCTTTTAAGAAGAGGAAATTTATGCTGCAATTGTCTATATTCCATGTAGATACATTACATGGATGATGGTTCAGTTGAGATATACAGTAGAAACGCAGAAAGAAATACTGGAAAGTTTCCGGATGTTGTTGCTGCAGTCACTAGGTGGTCTTTATTTCATAAAAATGTATATAATGTTCTCTCTGCCTAGATATTGGAATGTGATGCTTGTTAAACAGTGTTATAAAATCGCATAGGCTCTGGCTGACCGCATCTATAAAGTGTTAGTTAGGCGGCAAGTACGCCTAGGTGGACTTAGGCGGCTGTAGACAGCCGGAAATTATCTTTTTTTGGTCTTTTTATTCTAAAAGTTTTTTGGGCTTTTAATTTAATTTAAACACAATTAAAAAAATGAAAAGCATTATTTTACAGGCCTTAAACCATAGTCCAACAAGAAATGCGATTTATTGACTTGTCCTAACAAATCAAACTTCATCCTTTTATGTTGATACCTTGGAATCCGCATATCAGTAGCTAGTCCCTGCCTAGGCGCTGGTCTGACACTCGACTAGAGCCTAACGAATTTTAGAATGTAAAATATATTCCTAAAATCCTTCTTGACACCATTCAGTTTCACGCTGTTTGTGCGAATTTCCTTGACAGTGCAGCATACCATTTTACCTGGCCTGTCAATTGACTTGAAGTGCGAGATGTCTTGCTTCTGTTGTGTATAGAAAAACCGTCTTACTCTGAAAAAGTAATGGATTTTTGAAAACACAGGGTTTTGTCATTTTTCTTAGTTGTATATTACAGCTGATTTGATTGAAATAAAATTGTTAGTTACTCAAGTCTTGAAGTTTAGGCCGTCTTGGTTCGTGAAGTTGAGTAATTATAGTTTGTGGTCTTTGTTCGGGTGAGTGGAATATGAAACATAGTAAGTCAAGAAATATGTGGTCATGAAAGGAGCATGTGATCCACTAAAATATATGTGTATGTTTTCATCAATTCGAGAATCCCCGTCCCCTCTTTCTGCTCTGGTGGTCTTGTTGATTTTTGTGTTGATTTAGTGATCATATTTAACTCTCATTTCTGAGACGGTAGAAATTTTGATGCTGCATGTTTTTGACAGAAAAATTCTTTATAAGTTATTTTATGCTAATAATGTTGGTTTATTATTCATTTCTTATTTTCCTTATAGTTAACTAAAATAACATGTGGAATTATGTACCTTTTATATATTTTTGTTCTTTGTGTAGTTTGAGATTTTACGCTATAGTGACTGGTCATTAACGTTAACTGTCTTAATGCAGATTAAAAACACCTTCAGTGACATCATTTGTACTCGATTGTGAACTAGTTGCATACGACCGAGAGAAGAAGAAAATCCAGCCTTTCCAGGTGAAAAATTTTGGATTTAAGTTACGAGGATTAATTTTCTAACTACTAAAGGTTCTCATTGAATTTTTTTATCCTCAATCGAATAGCTTGATCTATGTTATGTATCTGTATCTCTTGAAAACAGTGGTTTTTTAACTTTCATATTTTTAAGTACTCCAATCCATCAAGATGGCTAGATAGAGCCTCAAAAATTTCTTCTCACCAAGGAAACATGAAGTGTTAGCGAGATGTTTGATTGAAAACATGATTGATTCTGCATGACATTGATAGGTACCAGATCCTCATGAACTTAGCCGATACAAAACTATATGATAACACCTAATTTTTTCGATTCGGCTGTTTTGGCAACCATATCAAATTACTTGTTTAGAAAATAGCTGCTCAAATCGTTAACCTTTTTATAACCATGTTATGTTGTGTACGTTTAGTCCTCTCTTTGATATCTTCTTTGTAAGGAGACATGTTTTTTTAACAAAATTATTTGAGAATGCATATGGTTTTGATTTTTGAAATTTCAGCTTCTGTTCTCAATCTAGCTTTAATTCAATGGATGCTTTCATTTAAAAGTTAGAAATTGGAACCATGGAATAAAGAATGCTTGAACCCATTTCACTCTGAAGTTTCCTATCACATGAATGGGCTTGGCTGGTTCATCTAAATTTGGAAATTGGAGCTGATGTGGAATGAAGAATATGCAAAATAATTTTAAATATGTTCTCTGAATTAATAAGCAAAACAGGTCATTCACGTTTAGTTTCACCTTTTTCCTTTATGACTTTTGAGTGCCTCTCACAAGTCTCAATGTTACTTTTTTTTCAATTTAATTTTTGCTCATTCTTATGCCGCAATTTGAAGTTCTTCGTGCAGCACCTGCATATGCTAATCATTTTGTGTTTGTTTGTCTTTACCAATGTTATGGTATGTTTATATATTATAAATGTTGTTCCTCCGGCAGATTCTCAGTACGCGTGCTCGGAAAAATGTTGCGTTGAGTGAAATAAAAGTCAATGTGTGCATATATGCCTTTGATATTCTCTATCTTAACGGCCAACAACTTCTACAGGAGCAACTTAATGTTCGTAGAGAGGTATGATTTCCATTGTGGGTTAATTATTTAAGACTTTTGTCCCAGCTAAGAACTAGTGATAAATGGTGTTGCCCGTCTCGGTTTCTTTTTAGCGACTGTGTCATCTTCATGTGGTTATTATGGTCGTGATACTGTTGAATTGAAGGGCATAAGCTTTCTTAACTCTTAAGTGTTTGAAAATGATGTTGAGAGAGTGTTAGGATATAAATTTTTTTAAAAAATTAATGAAAAGGGTAAAATATTGTATTGACTGATAGAAAGAGCATAGAGAAAAATTAATTATGTAGTTATTATATTTGGATTAGTTGATTAAAATTGTGAATTGATGCGGAGTGTAAACATTTCAAAAAGAAAGTAATGAAGGTGGTTGAATTATATTGCCCGAACAATGTTTGAACTCTTGAGTTGAATCAAGAGCACAGCCAAACAGCACTGTCTTTCGAATTTCACACTTTTTTTGAGAGCTGAGGTTTATTTGTTTTTGCTTTATGAGCTTGTGCTTGAGAATCTTTACTCCTTGTGTTTCTTATTGTATAAAATGCTGAATCTTCAACTGGGTGATTTGCTGTTACGTTTCTGTAATTTACTTTAACAACTTCTAATGATATTTTACGTATCTTAAGTATCTGATGATGGATATATGAAATTTGTTTTCTTTTACTCAACTTTATTACTGATGTTCATAATCTCAATCAGAATCCTTGTTCTTATTTACTTTGTATTCGTTATTTTTTTTTTTTAAAAACAATTCTCTCTGATGTATTATTACTCACTTGAGAGTGTGTGTGTGTGTGTG
Organism: Primulina huaijiensis; assembly: GCF_012295235.1. Classification (NCBI taxonomy): domain Eukaryota; kingdom Viridiplantae; phylum Streptophyta; class Magnoliopsida; order Lamiales; family Gesneriaceae; genus Primulina; species Primulina huaijiensis. The sequence continues at coordinate 445,012 of NW_027359516.1, read as the reverse complement.
TGTGTGTGTGTGTGCAGAATCTTTACAAGTCATTTCAGGAGGAAGTTGGATTTTTTCAGTTTGCTACTGCACTAACATCAAATGATCTCGAGGAAATACAAAAATTTCTTGAAGATGCTGTTAGTTCTAGGTGATTCTAATATTTATGGTTTTATGTCGTGATATATTTGAGATGTGCACTGATGTATTTTGAGACATTCACCAACTTTCTGGTGTTCTTCAAAATTAATGTTCGTTAGTTATTCTTGTATTTTGTGCAAAATTCCTTTGTCCACGCCAAAGCTGTCAACTGTTGACATATTTCCTTTCTCATGATACTCACAAATTCTTCTTTTCAGCTCTGAGGGGTTGATTATCAAAACCTTGAATAGAGATGCAACATATGAGCCTTCAAAACGGTCTAATAACTGGTTAAAATTGAAAAAAGACTACATGGAGAGGTACTGATTATCTCTGAATTTGTTTGAGCTATAGATACTGCACACATGTCAAGTTACAGTTTATTAGTTATGCTTTGCAGTATTGGTGATTCTTTGGATCTGGTTCCCATTGCTGCATTCCATGGAAGGGGAAAACGTACTGGTAATTCACAAATATACTTTCTTCAGTTGAGAGGATATCAAATATGTATTGATGCTATGCATGTATCCATTTTAATGCATTATCTTGCTTACTTAATGTGATTGTTTTGGATTTGAAATTATAGTTAATTTTTGTTGCTTCTCGAATTATCGGCTGTTCTATTTTTTTCTTATAGGTGTGTATGGCGCCTTTCTCCTTGCTTGTTACGATAATGACAAAGAGGAGTTTCAAAGCATTTGCAAAATCGGTAAGTTCTGCTTCTAGCTGTTATCAGCCAACATTTTGGCGTCACAGGATGGCTTATAACGTATCTGCTGACTTATATATATTTTTTTGTCTAAACAACATGTAAACTTGTATCTTTAGGCACCGGCTTTTCCGAAGCAGTGCTTGAGGAACGTTCTGCCAGTCTTCGATCTAAAGTTATTCCCAAGCCAAAGGTTTGTTTAGTTCAAATATTAATTTACCAATCGGAATGTGTGTGTTTTTTCTGTACTAATTAATTTCTTTATATGCTTGACATGTATGCAATCTCCAGTCATATTACAGGTATTCAGATTCGTTAAGTCCAGATGTGTGGTTCGAACCAACTGAGGTAGCAATTACATCTTTTACTTTATGTGTGCTTTACATACATGTTCATGTAATTTACAAACACATGCACAGCTATGTCCTTGTCTAATAGCAGAAAAGAATTGATGAGTGTTCCTATTGTTAATAATAAAGTTCTGTTCAAGACGAGAACTCTTACGGGTTATTGAAAAAGATTTCCAAATTTTTTTACCTTTATATAGGTTTATTCTCTATAAGGAAATGTAATTCCTTTAATCCCACTGTCAAAAATTTAAATATTTCTATATATGATGAAGTGTGTCAGTTGCGTTCTCATTTAGGTTTGGGAGGTGAAAGCTGCAGATCTAACTATCAGCCCTGTTCATCGTGCTGCCATTGGTATTGTAAATCCTGAGAAGGTACAACCACTGCAAAATTCACAAGTTCTAGGTTTCATGTGTTAATTTATTTGTGCTGTGAATCGAGTGGTTGACATCCCATCTCATTTGTTTTCTCTTTAAATTTGTTTTGCTAAGGGAATTTCTCTACGATTTCCACGGTTGCTGCGTGTTCGAGAAGATAAGAATCCAGAGCAGGCATCTTCATCTGATATGGTAAATGAATTTTACAGTTTCTTGGTTTCAGCCAAGTTTCTTGCTTATTTACTTTTTTCTCTTATTCATCTGAAGCTGACAAGGTGTTTAATCTATAAGCTATTTCTTTGGTAAATTAGGTTGCTGATATGTATAATGCTCAGAAACACAATCAGCGAGATAATCAAGATGACAAAGAGGATGATTGAGATAAGGAAAAAAATGCCTCTCTCCTTAGTATATGGAGCTGGTTCCTTCATTCATAAGAATGTAAGCTGGATTGTTTTTGCAATATATATGTTTTTGTAAGTCAAATTATGCGTGTTTCCCTCATCAAAACACTGGAAAAATGTATATTACACTGATGTTTTCGACCCATGTTGCATGCTTCGTTGAAGCTATTTGAAACAAATTTATCCACCATAACAATAATAATCTCAGTAGCGAAGCCAGAGGGGTGTAGCTAAGTTATTTTATAAACTCCTATTTTTTGGTTTACATTTAGTACATGAGTGCGCTCCTCTAAATTCTTCAAGTTTAAGTATAAAAAATTATGGAACTGAAGAACATTCCGTGCGAGTGAATTTGAAAGTCCGTGATTTGTTTAATCTGCAGGATGGCAGCCATGTTAATGAATCGGCAGCTCATGCTAGAGATTTGAATGTTCATTTCCTAGTAAGATTTCCAGTTGTACTAACATAAACCGTGGCATAATTCATATTAGTTGTCAGTTAAGTCATGCCTCTCTTTCTTACATTCTCATGTCTATTGTATACTTTTAAAATTCTTTATTGCCAGTTTTCATAGACTTTATTTTGTTAAAATCCGAAAATTGGGTGTATTTGTGGGTGGCTTTTACGCGGAAAAAGAGAATGGCATAAAGAATACACCTGCCTATGGCTGTGAGTGTCCATCTAGAAAAATTTGACACAGAACTTGCTGTGTACTATAGCTGTTACCTAGCCATTGATTGTTTGTTTGTTTGTTTGGGTTGGCATGTTTGAATATTTTCCATGTGATTTTGCAAATCTATGGAGTCATGAGGCGTATTCCGAATACCACGTAAGTTGCTGTCAACATACCTCGGATGATCGAATTTTAAATTTTAAAGAATTTATCTTAAGATTTTTAAAATTTGTGCATTTGAGATGGGACGATTATTGTCCGCATGGCTCGGGTCCGAGTATAGTATGAATGTTGTGTTTTGTTGAAATTAGGGGTACAAGAATGTTGGTTTCAAGAAAATGTGATCCGGCCATTGAATTTCAATGGTTTTTTTTTCTTCCTTTTTCCCTTTTCTCTTCTTTATCTTACCGTGTGGACCAATCTCGAATGATTTATTGGGGTTCGGTCCCCTATAATTCCAACCGCCTTTCGCGCCAAAATTCAACCAATCCGTGCCCATATGTAAATATGTACCATGAAGCGGAAAAAGTGGAATACTTCACGTTGACTTAATTTTGTTTTTGCCAATTGTCTTGTAATAAAAAACGGCTTCAACAATAACATAGGTGATGTTTTATATATATATATAACAAATCGTGAAAAATAATATTCATGCACACGAATCATTACCATATCTAAGAGGGATGCTTGTATGAGTAAAGATAATCTGCTTTTGGATTTGTTCACTTGTCCTTATCCATAATGGACCTTTCTTGTGTGTAATTGGTAGTAACATCCCGTAGAAACGTGCAAAATAATTCTTTCTTTCATTTTTTTGTTTCCTGTCCTAGCTTTTGGAAGATATGATTATCCAAGAAGGTAAATTTTAAACTAAAGCAATTGCTGTAATAAGATAAATATGTAAATTAAAGAAAAAAAACAAATGGGATCTGGAGGTGGATCTCAAATTTGATATGTGGGAACCTACACGAGCCGTGTCTTTCACTAGGGGTGGGGTGGGGTCGGGTATGGATCTGTCTTATAACCTTCTTGCTTAATTTTTATCTCTATAAAAATTTTGAATATTTTTTCTCTCCATCTCGTACTCGAAAAGTGTTGGAATCTGAACGTTCGAATCTGGTCAAGTAATGAGAGGATGTCGTGATAAATATTTTTTTAATACTTTGAATCTGGATAAGACACGTCGATTTTTAAGTTTAATGAGTATGAGAACGATAGAGAATGCACATAATCATTAAAAATTAAATCATCTTTCTCGGAAATTACAAATAATCTGAAACAACTTCTTTACTATTCAGAGCAAATCCAAAACAAAAATTAGCATGCGGAATCATTGTCTCGTTAAACCATCATACAACATTCTCAAGCTCCATTTGGCATCGATCAATATTTTGTTAGTTTAATAATGTTTAGCGATTATATTTGTTCACTAATGAAATTTTATGATTACATTGTGTTCCTTTGATTTTTCTCTGTGTAGGCCGAAGGAGAAAATATGATGATAAATTCTTTTTTCATTTTGCATGATTGTATTTGAATTATAAATTATAATATTTGCCTACATGAATTTTTTATTTTGATGAATTATTTAATCATTAATTTAAGACCTAAAATTGTTATCTATGAATGGCTAGTCTTCTTCAAATGTGTTAGCCAATTTCTAGGGGTTAATAATATTATAATAGTTTTTCAATCAGGACGAGAATCCCGACAATTCGGGTCGGGAAAGCGCATATTGATATATTTTCGGGACGAATCGAGATTTTGGAAGATTTTGTCAGCCCTAAGTTTCACACGTTGTGGTCTTAACCTTCTCTCTATTTGATGATTTACTAATACCTCGGCGCATGTATTACATGCTTGTTTTGTATTTGGTTAAATTTTTTTGGAGTTTGATCTAATTTTAATTAATTTGATTTATATTAAAAAAAATTGATGAGAGATCATAGGGCTGTGGTAACATTTTGGGAGATCTAAGACCTTGACCTTAATAGTATAGTAATAAATATACAAGTCTCAAACATTCATTTTATTAATACTCCATTTATGATATTTTTTAAAGATTGTACAAACACGTCTTTTAATATGTTTTTGTGATTTAAAACTGATATTTATTCGAAAATGAACCCAACAAAAAATCTGGGGACACCCTTTACTCGAGAATTTATTCTTTTTAATGATTGAAAGCAAATAAAATTAAAATCTTTTTCATATGGCAACACCACTTTGTACGCTACAAATTAAGAGACCGTGCTCCGACCAGATTACAGGTCAGAAAAAGCAGACAGCAAAATCCTCGATTTTGTCTGAACCTTCCCATCTTCACTTGATCCAAACTACTACACTAACGCTAAATTAATCATTAGAAATTGCAGAAGTTGAAAAGCATATAATACAGTACTAAAAGCAATCAATCTAGCTAATTCATGGCGATTGGAGAAATCTCTTTTGGTATCTCAACTCAACGGTGGGATAATCAGAGTTTTCAGACAGAGCCCTCTTCTTATATACCTTCAAAATGTTGTTTTGTAACGATTCTTGGTGGATGGAGTGAATGGACATTAGCGTTGGAAGAGATGTTGGTGATGATGGAATCACCACCGGTGGCGGTGGGATCTGGTTGGTGTCAAGCGGCGGTGGAGGCTGGCGCCACCGCGGGAGAGGGCCGGCGAGGAGGAGGTTATGTAGAAGCGGCCCCGCTTTCATCACTGCTTGCAAAAGCTTCCCCTTTTCCGGCAATGACCTTTCGAGTAAGATGGGAAACTCTGGTTCCACCTCTCCTGCTGGCGGAGGAAGCTGCGGGGGCGGGAGGTGGTGTGGAGACGAAACAATACTCTCGTCACAATCCGAGGAAGAGAAGACATTGGTTAATTCAATCCCTTTTATGGGATCATCTTCTTCGATGCTTGAAATACCAGAATTCGGAGCAGATTGGTTCAATCTCTGCTGAATCAAAATCTTCTCAAAGAACACATTTTGGCACTTTTCTTGAGCTTCGTTTCTCTCTTTAATGGTTACGTGTAGCATTTCTTGGAGTAGGGCAATTTGTTCATCTCTGATCCTGAGTTCTTCCTCCAGCTCCATGTTCAGCAGCACAGATTGCCTCCAATCATCCATGCTCTGTTTCAAGAATCAAATGTTCACAAAATTCCATCTTTACTTCTGCTGTAAATTTGTACAGAATCAAGTGAGAAGTTTCAATTCATTACCTTTTCTTGGTGGAAATAAGTACTGTTTAGAGGAAGGAGGCCTTTTTGAACATCCATTATTGCACTTTAGCTAGAATTGAAGTGAGAACTGAGAGAATTAGTGTTGTCTGCTTAATTTTTTTTTTTTTTTAATAAGACTAACTTTTAGCAATTGTTTGCTTCCCTCCTTTCACCCTTATATATAGCAGTTCATTTTTGTTTGTTTAGTGTTCACACTTCACACTCACTTTATTAAAAAAATAATTACAATTTAAGAATTGTAAAGTGAAGTGTTTCTAATAGTCTAATCTAATCTAATTCTAATATATCTATATATATATATAGCATGAATAAAAATATCTATTGTGTATTTATTTTTAGAGTAGGTTTTTTGTGAGATGGTCCCACGAATCTTTATCTGTGAGATTGGTCAACCCTACTGATATTCACAATAAAAAGTAATAGTCTTAGCATAAAAAATAATATTTTTTCATGGATGACCCAAATAAGAGACTCATCTCACAAAATACGACCCGTGAGACCGTCTCACACAAGTTTTTGCCTTATTTTTATACCACTGACATTTTTATTTTCCGATATTGTTAATTGATGATTGATATTCCGTCTTTTAGTATTCATAATTTTGATTATCTATTTATTACATCCATTGTTTTTCATATATCTTGATGTTTTGAATAAGTGAATTCAAGCCCATCAAATCTTCTGTTTGCATTTAATAAGTTGGTATGACCGGTGAATGATGCATGCTTATTGCTTTGGCTTATTCTTTATGTGTTTAATGGTGTCAGCTGAATGAGTATTAGGGAAATAAATACATTTATCTATTTATTTTAAGCTCACATATGTTCTTTGAATCCTACTTCCTCCAATTACTTCTTCTCTCTACAACTACACAAATTTATTTATAGCTTGTAAAAGTTCTTTAAATCCTACTTATGAAAACAACTACACTCTATTTTGTAAAAAGTAGCATACGTGAAGTGTCGATGAAAGATTTATTGGTTAGGCTTTTGGATTTGTTGGCTTACAAAGACTATTCAAAGGTTCCCTAAAGAAACTCTTCATTATATTTTATTACCTTGATAAATACAATAATAAATTGATTTTAATTTTCATTGCTAAATGGATTATAACTATTAAAATATTAATTTTTTTTTGTTTTCTGCAAACTTACATCTGTGAGATGAGTCGATACGATCCATATTTGTAGTGCTAAATTATATTTTAGACATAAAATAATATTTTTTCATGAACCAGGTCAGTGATTTATCTCATGAAATTGATTCATAAGATAATCTCATATAAAGTTTGATGTAATAGATCAATTGAAGCGTAAATTATTACATTATATAATTTTACTTATCTATATGTGATATCTATGTAAAATTATTTATCTTTTTATGTATTAACCAAAATAAAGAGTCGCAAGAACATCATACACCTGACATATCCCGGGAAAAATCAAGTCATTACTTATCAAGTACAGTCACACACAACCATAAAGTTACCTATCCTAGTACATTTTCAATGGAACTGGTAGGAAGATACAGAGATAGAAGACAACAAAAAACACAAACTTGATCTTCAAAAATAAGACATCTATTTAGGTTACTTCATCATCAAATAACATAAACTATACATTAATATAAAAAAAAAATACAAAACCATTTTTGCTTGGTGAGTAAAATTTCTCCACTTACAAGTCCAATCACAATTCTGGGAAAAAATAATTAAAACGGTCGTTTAAATTAAAATTAAATTTGTCGAAATTTTAATTAATATATCTCGTCATAATTTTCACTTATTGCTACATCAAATTATTTTCATAATTTGTAATCTAATATACATTAAAATCACATTGTAAAAAAGTATAAAATTTCGATTTTAATCAAATTAATGAAAACATACACTGAAAAGACATCATTGAATTTGTCTTCTATTTTTCATGTTTCGATTTTTAGGTTGGCCTTTTGGACTAAAGCAGAAAAAGCCAAGACTTTATAGCATAAATCTAATATTGACTGGAGAGTGAAAAAGTGAAGAGTCCAGTCCTTTTTGTTAATATTTTATTTTATGAAAATAATTTAAAATATTTATATACTATTTTTTTTTCTGAAGATAAATATTATATTATCTTGACACTTGAAGTTAGCCTAGTCAAAGTTATGGATATATTAAAGTCTTAAATTTTTTAAAAGATGAGATTTCTTTTATGATTGATTTTTTGACATTACTTATAAAAAAATCACTTTACATATTATTATTTTATCACTACCAGCTCTTATAGAAATTCCTGTCTCGATATTTTGTTACCAGTTGCATTGATTTTATATATTACTTCGTGGCTAACAAAAAAAAAGTGTTTGTATTATTATTATTTTTCTTTAGGGATGATGAAACTCATATTTGTTAATTTTCAGTATATAATAGATAAATTTCGGATTCATATAATAGTCTGAAAACCACGTTAATCAGATAAATCACACTAGATAAACGATTTGTTTATATTATTTACTTTTATTGTCTATATTCGTCATTTATATGGCTACTTTATTAAATAAATAAATGAAGATTTCAATTAAATTTACAAACTAACTTTCGGTGCGTACGCTATTTAGTTATTACAATCGCATTAACTTTTATCCGCTCGTATTAATTACACCAGGTCAAAAATAATAACTTGACTATCCAGAGTCCCACTCGATTTTTTTTTTAAAAATAAATAAAAATAGATTCGAACAAATTATAAAGTTGACCTTTGTTTCTACAAACCACTTGAATATTTTTCATAGATCATTTCTCTCATTTTCTATAATTCTAATTTCTATAAATTATTTTTTGAGAATTTTAAAGATATATATGAATAATATGATTACATTGTATTCACATGCAAGATTTTTATATGATTACTGGAATAAAAGAAGTGAGTGGTGGTTGTGAAAAATGGTTGTTTTCCTTAGACAAACCACAGCTACAAGTCATGAGCAATCAGTTGGCTGTTTTGATGCAAAACTGGCAAGCTAAACAGAGACAGCATTCACCAAAGGCGGGAACGAACGCCATCATCGCTCGTCTTTTGGTGGACTTGTGTCTTCTGAGTATGCCCAAAACTCCATTTCTGGTAGCTTGAACTTTAATCGGCACCATTTTCATGACAAGTGATCTGAGACCATAACAAATTAATTTGCAGTTTGCATTCTCCTGGGTAGCTTCTTGTGCCATTCCTCGAGCTAATTTTGGATGATCAAAGAACAATTCTCCTTTTCTAACCATTCAGTTTGATTGGGAATGAAACTGTTCTCTTTCAAGAAAACATGTATAATGGCACACATTTGGTAGCTCACATATAGTTTTGAATTAAAAAAATTATTCCTTTCTATCATTATTCAGAAATCATGGGCAAGTTGAATCTGTACATTTAGTGCCCTAATTTTCTCTAGTTTCAATCTCATGCAATCTGCAACAAAGAAAGTGATTTTTAGGAGTTTGAGGAGATGTTTGTTACAATTGTGTCAACTTATTCCAAATTTGTGACCTTCATGATAGATGAACTAGTTGTCAGGTATATCGAAATTGATTTTTAGGGCATGCTAAAAGGGAGATTTTGGTTAAGAGGGCCTATGACTAATCCCAGAAACACAATAAATTAAAATATCGACTACAATGTTGTATAAAAATAGTTATGTATTAATGTATATATGTATGCCCACATATACAGCACAAAACTTAACAAGATGAGCAAGCTTGAACACAACAGATGATAAGAGTAGGTCTTTAAACTATATGATCATGTTCAGACCAAAAACATCAACCAAGTAGTAATACTAAGCGTTGTAACGCTGGCGATGAAGCTACCATTATTGCATTACTTGGTCCAACCATTTCAGTATATATTGCCTGATTTGAGACATCTTTGACTTGTATGTGACTTCTGTATAGAGGGATGTCATTGAGTCCATCATCACCTTTCGAATGCTTTTTCTCATTGATGATTCACTGCAAGCAGATGGCTTGGTAGTTCCTTTATATGCATTGCAAATGTAGCTGATAAAGTTTCGATAGTCCTGCAGCAACACAGAGAACGTAAAATGTAGGAAACAAACACAATAGTACAATCTCATCATCCCATGTAGCAATAATCAGTATCAAGCAGCATCAAACATCTTCAGTTGGAAACTTTTTGTTTTCGTAACTTCGTCAACTCGTTTTAAATCACGTTGGCATAATTTGGAAGGAATTTAAAGGATAATTACATCATAGAGCGGCTGCCCATCTACGGTAACCCATGGTACATATTTATGAGGTGGTTGAAGTGCACTTGTTTCAGCTGCATATGCAAGTTCAAGCTGCAAAAAGATGATAAATTTTTATTCAAATAACGTCAGCATAGAAAATGCTCAATCAAGGAACAATTAAACAAATATATGCCTGATACAGTAAAGCAAGGAAATAGGTAAGAAGCATGTGTATAAATTCTAGAATGAATGGAATGGTAAAAATTGAAATTCAAAGCATGCATCTGCTACTCATAAGTTTTCAACTACACTGTTAACAAAAAAAAAATATCAGAAACAGTCCATCGATTTTGGATATCCACCTCAATCATCAAAAGAATGTCTATATGTTTCAAATATAATCCACCCTAGTAGGGTTTTGCTGTATCGGAATAAAGTCCAATCTTTTGAAGTACACCTTCCTCCATTAAACAGTATACTAATGCCTTAGCCTCTGCCAAATTATGTCGACAATTTTTTTCAAAGCTTGCACTCAGCTATTTTACTCAAAGAGCAAGTTCCCACTGCAACTTTTATGAAATAGGAAAAATACAGTAATGTACACGGTTATCTACGCTGGAGGGAATACACAAATATAGGTATCTGCCATAATTAACTGGGTAAAACATGTCTCCTAGATGCAATCAAGATGCTGCTAAAATTTTCTCTATTCAGAGCAAGAAACATAGTTTATGAGGTACTTATTTGAAAAGAAAGAAGATGAATATTTCAATCAGTGTGCCAATTAATTATATAATACCATCCCCATAAATTTACCATGCAATAAGAATAGCCGCTGAGGAAACATATGGCATCTACTAGAGATTTCCACAAATGAGAAAAACAGTTAAACTAATGGCACATCAAACTCGAATAAGAGCAAAATTAACATACAGGATCCTTCAAAAATTGTAAGGACCTCATAATTTTTCAATTCGATCAACCAGAAAAAATATAGTAAGCAGTAGGAATTCGCTGAGGCGGAAGAGTCCAGAAAAGCAGAATAATAATGCACTGAAGCGGAAGAAGATTAAACAAAAGAAAACTACATATTCAGTAGAGATAAAGCAAACAATATGGTAAAGACAAACAACCGGTAGAGACAATACATCGGGTAGAAATAATGTATGTGGTAGACAATGGTAGATACAGAATCTGGAAGAGACGTGGAGTGGAAAATGTGTCACGTCATGGACATGCGTCAGCTATTTTCTAATCAATTACATAAAAAACGCACCACAATTTCCACTGACTCCAAATTTTTTTCCCGCAAGCACCATAAAATATGCTCAGATATAAAAGAATAATTAGCAGGCATGCAAAGTGAAAAAACGAGGAGTAATGTCACGGGCATGCATCAGCCATTTGCTAATCAATTACATCACAAATGCACCACAATTTCCACTGCCTCCTATTTTTTTGTAAGCACAATAAAAATTGTTAAGATATAATAGGATTACTGGTAGGCAAGTGATGGTGAAATTGTGTTTAATAATAAAAATGAGAGTACATTTTTACTATATTAAGGGATCAATAGTTTAATTAATATTTCACTTTCTTACAAAATATAATAGTTAACTAAAGCTTTATGACATAAGTCGGCCCTGAGACGTTCAAAAGAAATTTTGGTAGTCTAAGATATGGTAAGCAATACCGCTCATCTGGCAGAGAAGATCTCTGAATTATGTAGGTTCAATTCCGTTAAAAGGTTTATATTCTTCTAAATATACATCAAACTTGAGCATGATTAATTGTGACACTTTGGGAGTTGTGCATAAAAATCCTGGTTATCAATTTATTTGTTTCCGCATGCTAAGCTCAACAAAACGTGTAAGAGTCTAGTGATATGGACCATCCTATCACCACTATTTCTGGGATTTTGATAGAGGCGGGGCATCACAACTATATAATCTCCGTAATACTAAAGACAGATTGAGGATATAGACATACTGCCAATAACTTCTGAGTCTCGCATACATCAAAAGTGCTTTGATGTCTTTGCCACTAATTCAATAGTATAACCAAAATCATTGACGAGTTTCAAAATTTTCACATTAAATTTCTTTCAGAAATTGACTCCAACCAAAATCCTGGTATATAAACCATAAATCATCCTGTCATCATCCAAGAACTCTGAGCAACTCTGATTTACTTGATTTCATAGTCAAATTATCTACTTTTCAAAACTATGAATCTTAAATGTACAATTTTAAACGACAGAATTCTTGAACTCCACTTCAAATCAAATATGTCACAAAATAAAAGCAACCTGAGCGACTATTCAGATCCTGCAAGCAGGAGAGCTAACCTCTTTCCCGCGCTCGCTGACATAACAAGAAGCCACAGCAGAGGAATCCAAATTCAATTTCTGGAAACATGTTTCCCAATGAGAGTAATTTTTGTGGTACACCAGACTCTCCACACAGTAGATAAATGGAAAATGATCTTTCTGCATCAGGAGATGGAAAGATGGAAACAAGATATCAAAATCCTAATACATTTTGAAGGCAAAAAATCATAGAGCCTCGCCATGGTCAATTAAAGATCAGCAAACATAATAAGAGGTTCTAAATCTCGACCAAGCAGCACTAACCACATCTGGCCAGGCATCGATTGCGCATGCCTCCACAGTGTTCAGTATGCATTCATTTATTCCATGCTGCAAACACGAAAAACTCGATGTCAGTGAAGTGTCTAAGTCATATACAAGACGCTATCCAATGAAAGCTAGCTTCCACCGTTCTCCGTGGACCTTGATAAAAAATTCGGTTCATTTATCGAAGGAAAGAAACATGAGGTGGTTTTTCCAGCTGTTTGGTTGATAATTGATGCATGACAGGAAACAAAAGGCAGAATTTTAATCAAATTCACTAGAAGTCTATAAAACAAAGAAATGAAAAGGGCAACCAAACGCAATCCTTTCCTATCAAGTATCCAACTTGGCTGCCTACCTCTTCGATAAAACGATAACATAACCGAAAAAACATAACCATAATAACAAAAACAAGATCAAAATAAAAGAAAAAGAGACTGCCCGAAAATTATAATACTGAGATCACAAGGATATTTCATAATCTTCAAAGTAAAGAACGAAAACCTGGCAAATAATGGTTCCATTAGGACTGATTTTAGCGTTGCCATATGGGATGAGCTTCAGATCGGTGATTGAAGCCAGGTCGGACTCAAAAACCTCGTACAGGTAATTAACGATCAAATTGGAACAGTAGGGGCAAAGGGACTCATAGTAGAGCTCGAGCTTCACCTTCGACGCAAACCCAGATGAAAAAGATGCAGTGATAATGAATGAAACGAAGAGCAAACGAAGAGCATCCATGGCTGCAGATCAATTTCAACGCTCATCCAATTATTTCCTACATTTTTATATTATTATTATTAGATAGATATATTTGTCTGCTTGCACCACCAGGTGATTGATTCTAGTGGGCCGACCCTTGAGATTATTTTAAACGAACAAATTTATGAAAAAGCATCATCATCCAACGACCAACCCAAAGATTTTTGATTTGCTTTGCTTTTGTAAGCCGTTACGTAATCTTGTTTCTGTTCATGGATGAATAAACTCCACGTGTCTGTGAATGAATAGTTTTATACATATTACAAATTATAACTGAAAAATTGCTCTTACAATAAAATATTTTAAATTTATTTGCAAGACTTTAATGATCTATAACAGAGTTAAAGATGTTGGAAAGAAGAACGAGCAACTTTTTATCATTAGATCATTATATTTATGATAAATTTTTAAAGCCAAAAAATATTCCAGTGAAATTTTATTCATATTGTATTGAAATTAAAAATACTTTACAAAAACTCACGGCTTTTCACATGAATTTTCAGATTCAAGAATTTTGAGCAAACACATTAGGATGCGTCAAGCCTGTGTATGCCACGATTCTCGAGTGCCTTATCCAGCAGCATTTTGGGTTGACAACAGAATACCTATTGAAGTTGCTAGGATCCGCGGTGATGTTTGCTATGTTTGTCTAATTTTAACATCGCATAGACCGTGCATGAAAGCGTGTGGGATCCATGCTTTGAGCCGTATGCATGTCGTAGCCCGCCCCGCAATCTCTCCACGGAAGTGACTCAAGTCCATTGCTCTGTTTCTTGTGTTGGCTCGTATAACCACAAACCGTGTACATGTATTCAGGGGTATGCCAAAGGTCGGTGCTAGCACTTCGGGTGTAATGTGTTTTTTGTATGCAAGTAGCCGCGCACGCGCACGTGTTCTTTGTTGATCAGCAGGGTGAATCGATAAGCTTTAAAAGATGCGAAAGGAACCAAAAATGGGGAAAAACTAATTAGATTATGTTCACTAGGGAACACAAAACCTGACTGAAGCTGTACCTATTTTCCTAACAAAAAACCTACGGTAGAATATAACTGCATTTTTAAGCTACTTGTAAACTGAACTGACCTAGATAGAGCCTAAATGCCGCTCGAGCCAATACGAGGAAATTGGAAAAAAGTAGGACGAGGATGAACCAAGAAACGTGTACAAAGAAAAATTACTATCAGACGATAATTTAAATTTTTTCACGGTATGCAAAGTATGCCTTCTCCGCATTAGCAAGACGATCTTGAAACAAAGCCCATTCCTTCTTGCATCTCTCTCGTACCTTCAAAAAAGACAAATATCAGCCAAGATATATAAATCTATACCCGAAACCAAAATCAACATGTTTCCTGTGTTTTTTAGACTGCGTTATATGTAGTAGGTTTCAAATGGACAAACGAGTTTTCAAAGTTCAAGGATTATAGACAAGGTTACATGTTACTAACTTATAATCTTATTATGACAGTAGATGAGCTATAGTCTTGCTACGTAACATAGTTAAGAGGAAAATTAAAAAAATAATAGAGACAAAGATGAGTCATAGTTCAGGATATACATACCCCTTGCCATGGAGCTTTCCCATGATCAGACTTTCCCTGAGCATTTAAGAGGAAGTTTGGATTTAGTAAAAACTTTTAGTAGAAAATTTAGCTCACAAGATGAACAAGCGAAAAGTGAATATGAAAGAAACATGAATGCAAACAGTAACACATAAAAAGGAAAGAAAACAAAATATTATGCGTAATATAATTCCATGACATGATGTCATCTACATTTGTTGAACAAAACAAAAAGGAAGATGTTACGAGAAGATTGAGGTATAACATGGTGCTAGACATCAGAGCAAAAACTTAACAGGAAAAACAAACAAAAAAATTGAAAGAAAATATTACTATCTAACCTCCCAAAAAGAAGAATATGTGATCAAAAGAGCTTTAAAATCAATGTATGTTTCAAGATGACAATAACTATGAAATAAAAAAGGAACATTGTTGCCTGCTGTGCTTGAATCTGGCAGGATAGAAACTACTGTTCCTCATTCACAATAGTGAATGGCATGAATTATGAATATTTATAGCGGGAAGCCATATGGCACCAAAGGGACAAAAGGAAATCAATTGTTTTCTATAATCTGGGCACAAGGCAGACTACAGAGAATTTGTGGACATTGTGTGATGCTGTACATTGAGTCCTTGCCATAAATAACCACATTGGAAATCGAATTTTGGATTGAATTAGAAGAAATCGGGAGACAGATATGCCATGGGAAGTTCTAATCAGCAAAAAAATGAAAGGAAAAAATTCTACTCAATGGAAAATTATTTGCCATTAGGATAAACAAATTACATGGTAGACAATCCCTATGGCCATCAAACAGTAACAGAGCCCTAGTATCAAGACTAAATTGAGCGAGCTATCTAGCACCTCTCTCAAAAAGAGAAATTTTGAGTTTTACACCTAATAATCCATTCTATCACTCCACCAAAAGATGGCCCCCTTATCTATTGTTGATCTTCATCAGAATCTGACAATCCAAGAAATAATAACAAGACAGATGAAGATTTAGTCCTTAAACTGAACGTGACTAAAAGCTTCATGGATGTGCTTTTTTATTTCAATAATCTTATGAACAAATAAAGTCAAAAAACCTAGGTTACAATCCCCAAGCCCACAACAAAATGAACAACATGTAGCACGACTAAAGTTCAATGAATCTTGAATTCAGAAAATTATGAGAAAAACGTTATGCAGCATCACTAACCTGACTTCCAAGTGATGGAATAGTTTGGTGTACAATCCACTGCGCATCAACAACCCCAATTTTTTCATGCGAAGGCTACAGCGACAAACAAACACCGATGATTAGAAGTACCCCAATGACACAATGGGTCTCCAAGAACTAGTAATAAATAAGTAATATGCTACGAAAAATTGAAATGGCATTCTTTTCCTCTAACTAACTGCTGCTCAATGTTTTTGAGGCGCACACACTCATGCATGCCATCATGGAGTTTGGAGGGTTGGGGTGGGGAGTTGGCATGTGAGAGGGAGAGAGACACTGACTTCCACGCATCTTCTTAATGCAAAGTCCAATCCCCATCCATGAACCAAATCATTCTGCAAGTAAATGATTAAAAAAGAGTCATGGATGAACAATAGGTTGAAACATAAATCACAAAGGAAAGCAACAGAGTAGTGAAGTCAATAAATGAAGCAACACGTGAGGAAGACACTGTAAAGCAAAATGAGACAGATACCTGAATCATATGCCAAACACATCTCCAAGCTTTACGAGAAAACACGGGAGCCATAATTTCCACAAAGCTGAGCCAAACCAGACAGAAGAGGAAACAATTATTGTGCGCTAGGCAGGAGAGGAAGAAAATCAGATTTACCATAAATATTAAGATTCGTATGCGAGTGTTTATGAAACAATCTAGAGGAAATTAACTCTCAGAAGAACTTTGCAGGTCCACGGTCCCAAACATTGATTTTCTATATTATAGAACCCCACCACAAGGTTGTGAAGGAGGTTGATTGCTTTGATAGAATAAGAAGACTATTTCCTTTTTGGAAATCAATCTCGTAGATATAGTCCCTGAAGTCAATCAACAAGAATCTTGTGTTCGTCTCTTCTTTCTCCTTTTTTTAAATACTATAAAATTTAAAATGATACTAGAGCCAAAAATCGATGTAGGTTTATCTGACTCATCATTGTCTCCAATCTGTCGAATATCACACCTCTAGCCGTCTGTCACCAAAAAAACAGGTTGACATCTCCATTATTATTGTCCATCATGATAATCGTTTTTTGTCCACCCTTCGGTGGACAAATCACACTCAACAGAAAATTGACATACAAAAAAATTATGCAAGTTATAGCTTTAAATATTTGTCTTGTGTAGATGCAGAGCTTATGACCAACCCAATTCCTTATTCTTCAGAACTAGAAAAAACCAATTTAAATATACTAACCCACACAAAATGAAAATCTCTAAATTAGAAAAGAGATTTTACGCTGCGCATGGAGGCAAATATGGATCACTACACCAGCCTGGTTTCTCCTCTGCATCCCTGCTTATCAATATCAACCCATTTCTTATTTACAACTCAAATTTACAAATGAAATGGGTGTGGGCGGGGGTAGTATGTCTTACGATAGTCAGCCAATAAACCTACTTGTGTACTTCTCCATCACCTCTTCTCTTTGTCATTTGCCATGTCAGTCCATTATTGGGCTCGAGACCAGGTTGAGAAATTTCCAAACCATGTTTCTTAACAAGTTCGATATACCTGCCATGTAAAGAAAGCCCGAAGCAGTTGAGGAGAAATAAGCGATATACTAAACAAATACAGAATTTGGAAAATATCAGTGGCTAAAGAACATATGTTACTTCTCAGCATTGAAGTGTTCAACTCCAAGATCTTCATCCCAAATGAAAATGTAATCATAAGCAGCTACAACATCTGGCTGCAAAAATCTCTTTGCATACCACCTACGAAACCAGCAACAAGGACAAGTCATCAAACAAGGAAAAAAATTTACTCCGCAAAAATATGATCACTCACAAGTTGAGACCAATATTCATTTGAAGGATGATGCTTTTATTGGGGTTATGTTAATATGATATTGAGTATTAGCTCATTATCGTAGTGTTGGTTGGTTCTTGAGAAAGCAAGTTAAAAAGAATAGTTTCTTTGAAGTTTCCAAGCAGTAAACCATCTCCCCTGAGGCTCATATGTGCTACAGGATCCCCAATTACACTGCTCCTATGTCAGAATGAAGCCAAAAGATCAAGCTCTAAATACTTCTATCCTCACTAATTGCCAAAATTTAACCTAAATATTAAATGATATTTTAGCAATAGCTGTGGATACTTTTTACTCTCATTTTCGGTCCAGAAGTCCATTCATCTCTAATTTGTCTCTTAATTCTCTCATCTACATTATGCATGGAATGGTCCTGGTCATTGATTTTTTTTTTCCCTCGAGTCTGACCAAAAGGAACAAACGAATGAAGAATAAATAGTACATGAAAGGTTAACAGGTATATGCCCTAATATTCTAGTTATAGTTTGTGACCGTCACAATCAACATAAGAAGTTTTCAATCACGAAGCATCATGGCTTCTCAGCTCTTGTTAAGGAATGGAAAATCAAAGATGGCTCGTCGCTGATAAGGATAACCGAACATTACCATTTTGTTTGTTTTCTAACACTGACATGTATGGCATCTCGTGACCATTCAAATTGATCCCATTCACTTGTATGGCCATCATAATGGAAAAGTAAAATTTGAAAATCCTCAGAAAACTACAATATAAGTTAAATAAATATCAGTGCAATGAAACTTCAAGAAAGAAAATCTCTTTACACGTTAACAAAATTATAATCAGTCTTAACCTTTTTCACAGCTGCATCTATATTGTTCATTTGATTCAAACCAACTGTAAAAGTTACTAGGTACTTTGGCTTCCTTTTCAGATCCTGAAAGTTCCAGATTGTACCAATAAGCAAAGCCCAATACCATAAACTCCATTAAAATTTCTGTAGACCAGAGCCTTTGGCTGTCCAATATATGCAAAGACTTCTATAATTATGTTTATAAATGATAATGAACATATTCACAGAAACACAAAAGATGAAAAGAGTGATTCCAACCAACCAATAACAACATATACTACGAGCACGAAACCATTATAATGAAGTAGTTTCACAATTAACTCAAAATCAACCTACAAACGAGCATGGATGAATCAGATCTAGCATTAACATAGTACTGAAAAAATTGATACAGCATAGAGAAATGTTATTCTCTAGAGATAACCTTTTGTCGGTCCCAGAGCTATAACCATTTCAACATTCTTCAAACCATACCTTACTAGGGTCACCCCATAATCTTCTCAGATAAAAGTCTGATTCCGAGACAACAATTCCCGGTGGTAAGGACTCCGCACCACGAGGATTTGTAGGAATATGGATCTGAAATACCAAAAACATGAAAAACGACAGGTACAATTAACACATGACTGTAACTCACATCAAACAAAAGCCAACAAATAATCCAGTATATTAGGTGCTGCAATTGTAGTAGGGCCACCAATCAGGGCAAATACTTGGAACAGAGTCATTACAGCATTTGGAACAGAGTCACCGCGACATGGAGCTTGGTACTTGATGAAAATATATTCTTATCAATCTTATACATTCATATCTCAATCAAAATATGTCATGTCAACACAAATTATATAATTTTTTGTTCAATCTAATATAGGCTGCCACCCAATTACCAAATGGACAACTGAATGGAGTTTGTTTTGAGGTTTTCATCGAATTATGCCTAAAATGCAATCCATTATTTGATATTTTCAAACAGTTGAGAATTGAGATGTGTCTTATTATACTCTTTCAAAAATCTGTTTGTTTCTCTCTCCAAAGCTCACAAATAATTTCCATTATCACTAACTTCCAAAATTTTCTAGATGCTAACTCGTTCAAATATATATCGTTCTCACGAGTCTCCTATTTTTTTGCCACGCCCAATTGAAACCAAAGTCCTTCAATGAACAAACAGAAAATATGATTTCTAAATTCATCGTGTCATTTACATAAAATGCATGGTCAGGTGAGATTTATCACCAGACTCTCAACATAGCATGCTAAAACCAAATTAACAAGAACTCTATCTCCTCCTCTTCTCATCTCTTAAAGTCAACCTCTCCCCATAGCAAATATTCCACAATCCAAAAAGAAACATCATGGAATAAATAAATTTGCATTAGGATAGTTATTTAAAGATGATAGTCAAAAAACAGAAGGAAAAAAAAGAGAAGACCCCTCCCCTCCCAATCATCCTCCCAAAATCTTAACCTACTCCCGTTGCCCACTTTCCACAACCATTTGCAAAGTAGTTACTAATCACAAGCCTCCAAATCCACAATAACCAGGTCTCTTTTTCTCTAGCTTTCAATCTTCTCTCTAATAAACTACATTGCTACATTTTGACTCATCGTAACTTCCATAAAGAAAGACCTCATTTTTTTTAGTTTAGCTTACACACCACAAAGGATCTTGAGCGTAAAATAACTGCTCTCTTCCATCCATCAAATAGGTTTGACCACTTTATTAACTACATGATTCCTCCCAGCAAGACGGTCTTTGGGGCTTCTTCCTAATTCTAGACTCATGTATTTAATTGGCTAAAATCCATCAATTGTACAACCAATTATTCCTGCATATCCACTTATTAGTTCATCATTCGTGTTTATGCCTAAATTGTGTTCTTCCTAAGTTAATTTGAAATATAAAATTTGACAAAATATCTAGCAACTACATTGTTTCAAGAAAAAAAAAGAATCAATTGAAAATTAAAGATGTGAAGTATTCAGTCCCATTCTTTCCTCACCCGTGCCCTCCAAAATCTCTATATCCTTCACTTTATCGATTATCCTACTTAAGACATCTACCACAGGAGCAAACAAAAACAGTGACGGTTTGCTAAATAACTATCGTATACAATTCCAACGAAATAAGTGTTAAGTGTTGAAGAATGAAGATATTTACTTCTTTTCTCAAAAAGAAACTAATAGATCATGCTCCTGACATACATTCTTTAGCATTCACATCACAAAATACAAAGCTCCCGGCGTCCATTCTTCAGCATTCATATCACAAAAAGTGCACCACATATAATTTGATTGATGGTGGAAATTATGGAAAACTTTTACAACAGCAACATGCAAGAGAAAAAGCAGTACCTTGGGTGTTAAAGGAGTAGTACCAAGATTTTTGGGAAAACTACGAGTGGCAGATAAATGATCACCAAGCGCTATATCAATAGATGACCTTAAACTTGAGGGGAGATTAATCTGCCAACAAAAAATAGAAATCATGATAAACATCCTCCTTAGAGATTAGTTATGAAGGACCTGAGGCATACCTTCGATAAAGAAACTGATGGAAATGAAACACCAACAAAATATCCAAGCACCATTCCCATTATGGTTGTTATCACGAGCCGTGAACTACTAGTTGACTTCTTCGCAAACCCACTGCACATAGATATTGAAGATAATGAAAATAAAAGGTACATAAACTACCAGCCTATCAGTAGCACTTTACTTGAATCAAAAGAGAGCTTTGCAAACCTGCGATGCGGGGTTCCCATCAGGATAAAGAAAAGCTGCTCTACTCAAAGATCAGGGACAAGGAACAGATCAATTACATGAAAAACTCCACAACGCATCTGTCACTTTCAAAACTTTACTCCGCATGGCATAAAACAACTCTATATTGCAATCACTATCATAAATTTACTCCGCAGTACAAAAAATGCCCTGTAGAACACAATAAACAGACACTCTTTTTAGAGCAAAACAACCTCTCCGTTACTCAAACATCGCATCCTCATTGTTCAATCAATGATTCAATAAGATGAGCTCCATTAATTATTCAAAGCAATCAAGACAGCTTTCCTTTTTTTTTCTTTTTTTTTTTTAAATCAAGACAGCTTTCTTGTACGAAGTATAAAGCCAACTCGTACAATCATCGTTTTACACTTATGTATCAAAGATATCCATAATACGTAACCAAATTCAGAATAAAGCAGAAATTCAATTATCATGTAAGCAACCATTCGACCATTATTCCTAACCAAAATCTAAAAACACCTTCCCACTTGAAACGAATCAAAATACCTTATTCATCGACATGCCAAAAACATGGAAAACAAAAAGCGAGTAACGCATGCAAAAATCATAAAACAGAGGAAACAAGTGGACAAAATTCATCAATTTGCAGCGTCAGAATCAAGCTTACGCTGTTAATTCACAATCTGAACTTTCCAGATTAAAAAAAAACATTTATAATTTCATATCCTCTCCGAAGGATCGATCGTCACAGTCGCCAAACACAAGATTGTATTTTTATTTTTTTATTTTTTTTTTGAAAAAAAGAATGCAAACAGAACAGTTTTGAATAATAAAAATTTAAAATCATGGTACTGCAGGAAGATGAAATTACAAATTAACGAATCTTTCAATTTTTCACCTGCCGCTTTCAGGAAATTGACGAGAATCGTTAGCGTGTTCTTGATGGATATATGCTGTCTATACACCAATCTTTGACTGAAATGAGAGTTTCCAAAATGGTAACATGTAATGTTTTGAGTAGCTTTAATAAAATATACATATTACATTTCATGACAAAATTTATGTGATGGCTGACATTTTACCTAAAACTACAATATAAATAATAATGTAATTCAATATTTTTAAGTCATACAATAATTCAAATATTATATTTTGATCCATAAAAATAATAATAATTATTACTTCACGAGAATTATTTCTCAATTTATAATCAATGAGAATTGAATATTTATTATTATTATTTGATCTGGAAAAAATATTTAAAATAAACTACCACGTTTTAAAAGAAATATTACAAAAAAGTTGTCTATCACATTTTATACCCAAGAGGAGGTGTCACTTTCAGTTGTACCGAACGTTGTGGAATATTTTGTGAAGAATTTCATGTGTCAAGATTTTATGTACACGTCCATCGTTGTCGCGTAATATAATAATTATAAACTTTAATTGAATTTATTATGTTGACTTACTATTATTATTATTATTATTATTTCTGTTTGAAATGCATGTTGAATGTTTGACAGGATTATTGTTTCTGCTTCAAAAACCATATTAATGAATTAAATGAAATATCAATTTAACGTATGAATAATATGACATCTGAGAAAATATGATTTAGCCTTTTAAAAATATATTACATTTATCAATTAAATAGAAAATTGTTCAAACGAGAAGGAATTGAGAAAAAAACTAATATTAGTTATTTATTTATATTAAATAAGCAGTAATGAAAAAATGCAACACTAAAAATATATTTATTTATTTTAGTTGCCTCTATTTTTAATTAACTTATATTTTGCGATAAAATAAATTTATACATGAATGTTAAATTTATTTAAATAAAATACATGTAGCCGTATATCTAACTTATTCAAATAAAATGTTGTTTAACCGAAATAAGAGCTTCCCAAAATTGTTTTTGCATTTAGGAAACATGGGGATTTTCTAAAATCAATGTTTTTTTATTTGTATCAAAACGCATTACATGAACTTTTAACAAAATTATATATTTTTCAGGAAAATGACTAAAACTTTCATCGAAACAATTTTCATTTCGACACACATTCCAGTTCAATCATTTGGACAAACGGATTATTAATAAATTAAAACATGTAAATATCAATTAATTCATTCAAATATTTTATTCTGTTATTTTTTTTTAAAAAAAAATAAATCATTAAAACCTGATACGTTTTTGAAGAACGAATTTTTGGTTCTAAATATTTCGATTTTTTTTGGTTATTTTGGTATCAAAAGCGAGTTCAATTTTAATATTAATTTTAATTCGATTCAATTAATTAAATTTCATGCAAAATTGATCACGTATTATATAACGTGCTACCGAAAGTCTCAGCCCAGTCCTCCTCATCTGCATCATATATGTTTCTTTTGTCTGATGAAATCCCTCCCTTCTTGGGGGGCTTTCTTTATAAAAAAGGACGAAGAAGAAGAAGAAGAAGATGAAGAAGAGCGGAAAAGAAATAGGGCTCCGAACAAAAAATTTTGGAAAATACAAGCTAGATGGATCGACAGGTTTCCTAATCCTGATTACCAGAAGCAGCTTCTTTTAGACAAGACCTCATTATCTTCCCTAGCTTGGAGCAAGCATCAAGGCATAACTGCATTGCCTACATGATAACCAGTACAGCGCACAGTTAATTTTCATGACAAATATCAATTTTTTAAAATAAGAACTTTGGCGGTGGACGTGCACACATGAAGCCATGCAGGCAGAGGCTATAGACTATAGTGCTACAACTTTCTAACACAGAAAAACCAGTAGTACACCGATATGCTTTTCATACCTCGTGGATCTTTGATGTCGACCATTCTCCTGTGACAGTCATTTGAGTAACCTCATTACGCGATGGCATGAATGTAATCATTAGACTGCCATCTTGGTAACTGTCCTCTTCTGATATAGGATCGATAAGAAAGTCCTTGCCAAATAATGACTGAACATGAAGAGATATTAATTATAAAGACTTACGAAACACTCATTAATACACCAAATTAAATATATTTTCAGTGTAATGTGTCTGAGGTTTTGTTTTTAGGCAACATGAATATTTTCAGGGAAAATTGTCCAATGGTAAAACTTGCGTTCTCAGATTGGATTCAAGTCAATTAGGAATGAAGAAGATAGCTACGCCTATTATCTTTACTAATTTGAATGTATCATGACCCATGCCACATGATATTCCAAGACTAGGTAATGAACAAACATGAGATGCATACCACTGATACACAGGTAACCATGTCATATAACATGATGCCAGCATCTGCTAGAGCAAGACTGGCACACGATATTACCACCGGGAGATCGCCTGCAACAATTCAATGACTCCATAAGTAAAAAAGCAGTAAATTTTAAGAATCTGAAAGACACCAGCTTCAAATTGTGATGCAAATGATTAACATAGTTTGATTGGCTTGGTACACTAATTCTTTTTTCCATGAAGCTCAATGAAACCCCAATCTTGATGTACGTACCAATAGTAGCTTCTTAAGTATTTGTATACTCTACTTCAAAAAAATTCACAGATTAAAAGCCTCTGAAAGATTTACCAATTATATAACCTGTCAAGGGTAAAGACATGCACATTCCTAGAAAATGAACTACCACTTTAGATTTTGATGCCCATAATTTTAATCCATTAATGACAAATGCACGGCCCAATCATTGATCAACAGAAACTTAAACTTAACTTACTTCCTCCGGATTCCAACACCAATGCAAAAACATCAACAGTTGTCTTGGGGAAAGATTTCAAAATAATAGCACCCTCAAGAGCTTTGTGGAGTGTTGACGACAGATCTTTAGTCTCATGTGCCTGACAAACACAGGGTGGAAAACTAATAAAGGATAATAAAATATTGATTTAAAATTAAGCGGTAAATGGTAATCATGGAATACAAAAAAAAGTGCAAGGATGTGAAGAATATAAAAATAGCACCTGGCCATGAATGGGTGTAGCGAAAGTAGTATAACTGACATTACAATTTAGTCTCCCCGTGTCACTGTATATCATTGCTTTCTTACTTTCTCTAGGGCCAAATCTGGACATGCAAAAACAAATAGGAAAGCTTAGGACCAAATCTGAACATTACAAATCAGTCTCCCCCTGTCACTGTACATCATTGCTTTCTTACTTTCTCTAGGAACAAATCTGAACATACAAAAATGAATAGGAAAGCTTAGGCACAATCTACCTTGCATGTATGTAGAAGGAGGAAGAAAATGAAGCATCTATAACTAATACCTCATTTGGTCATTCAAGAAACGGAAAACCATTTTCGTAATCGAATACTTTATTTGTGCGATTTTTTCAGATTCCAGTACCAAGAAACATACACCAATATAATTCAACTGCTATACCATCCAAACCGAAAAAGAAGGTTTAGTGACTCAGATTTTCCGTGTTTCCTTAAAGCATATTTGCAACTAAGAAGTTCATAAAAGAAGAAAATCAATTCAATGTCTTTTGTTTGTAAAGATAGAGCAGCAAGAGAAAGGCAAAAAAAAAAAAAGTAATATTATTATAGAATTTGTGTTTGCCTCTTCATATGTTTGAGCACAGAAAAGAAACCTACTACATAAGAGAAAGCAGATATGGAGAGGGAGAGTTTCCTACATTGATAAACGAGATCGAGAGGATATTTCAAAGATTTCTCCCACCTCTCTAGATAACATTTTCCATTCTCTCTAAGATTCTAACCAACAATGCCACAAGCAAAAAATGTTTTATGCAGAAACATTAATTCTAGCAACAAATAATTTAATGGGGATGGATGCTGGCATTAAACAAAACACGTTATGGAAAATTCTATGAAATCATGTACTCACACAGATACAATGACCTTGGTGTTTCCAAACTCTGCATAAGCAGACCCTGAGGCAGAACTCACCGCACCTGTCCTTAGTACTGCAGAATTCGAACTAAAATATGATGCAATTTTGAAGTATGCGCGATAATTTTAAATCTATACTAGCACCAAGCATGGGAGAAAGAAAAACAAAATATTAGTCCTGAATTTATAACTTCATATAAGTTACTCAGTTAACAACTCGACACGCGTTTAAAAACCCAAAGCCCCCAAAAATGGTAATCTAGCAGCTAAAACAACATCGATATCTAAAACTGTTAGAATGACAGAAAACACGATGAATAGAGCGAAGAAATAACAATTAATTAACAAAAAAAAAGCGCCAAATAGCAACACAAACAATGAACAAAATCACAGCGCACCCCTTAAAATTAATCCAAAATGAAACTCACATACAGAGACAACATGCCGACACAGGCGAACACCCACTTTTTACAGCTAGAGAGCATGTCTATCCAACACTTACATGCAGGGCGGCACTGGTGGATGCGGCGGCCGTCGGAGCGTACCCAATCAGAACCCGAGACATTCAAGGTCTTCTTCTTCCTAAAATTCGTCAGCGACGGCGAATACGTTGCCGCCGTAGAGCTTGGCTTTCCTGACATGCCTTCTTTCTCCAAGTTCCTTGGCAGTATGATAACAATGCACAATTACGATTTCTCCCTGTTAAACTCCCGCTACGTCATTTCTATCCATGACATCAAATCAAATGCTACAAATTCAAAATCCTACCTTCTTCCCTTGGCTTCAACTCAAATCTCCTCTCCAAATCGAACGACGATGCTCAGCAACATTCAAACTCTCCGCCAACAAGCTCCATTGTTCAATTAATCATTTGGATCTCGATTACTCGAGTAATATGTCGTATGGCGTTGAAACTGAATATGGATTTAGTTTTCCCATTTTAGGGTTTGAGAGAAGTGGACTAGTTGTTTAGCCAATTTGGGCCCATCTACATTTTGATATTATTGGTTTTCGGCCCAACTCATCACCATATATTTCAATCCCAAGTGATAAAATAGAATTATTTTTAGGCTCAACCTAATCAATCTATTGGGCCCATTAAGTTGGTATTTTAATCGATTTTTTTAGGAATATTTTAATTGATTTTTAAGCACACTGAATTGTAGACCCGCCACCCAACTCGGGTCAATGTTGATTTTAATCGAAAATTAAATAAAAGAACGTTTTTTTAAAAAAAATAATAGTATTAAATTCAAAGAATTACATTTATTTTTATATATTTCATATATAGATTACCAAAATTGTGTCTCATAAAATATTACAAAGATAGTTTGGAATCACTTGATATCTAAGCAAAATTGCAATTGTTGGAGAATAAGATTCCAAAACATCCGTTCAAAAAAGGAAAGAAAAAAAGAAAAAAGACCGGCTTACTCGATCTCCACAAGACAAGAATATTTAAAACTAAACTAAAGCTCTTTTTATTTACAATATAAAAATGCTACTTTTTTTATTTGGATGATTCGAATAAAAGTTTTATCTCACAAAATTGACTCATGAAACTGTCTCGCAAGAGTTTTTGTGATCGCTAAATATGATATTTTTAAAAAAATTACTTTTGATTATATTTCCAATGCATATAAAATATGTTAAAACGTAAAATCATTTTATCAATGATAAATCCGAACAAAATACATGTCAACATTCGAAAAAATTAACCTTTGATTGACCAGTGTTTAATACATAAACCATCTTTGTTTTTATTAAATATTTAAAAATCAATTTTAATACTCATTCATGCAACACAAAAGCTATTATATACATATATATCCTCAACTTTACATGCATAAAACATATGTCATCCCTCACATGGAGCAACCTCCGCCTCAGGTACGATGTTGGCCGCAGATGCTGTCCCTGCATACACCACAACAGCCACAGCCACAGCCACAGCCACAGCCACAGCAACGATGTTGGCCGAAGATGCTGTCTCTGCATACACCACAACAGCCACAGCCACAGCCACAGCCACGATGTTGGCCGATGATGCTGCCCCAGCAGACACAAACACAATCACAGCCACAGCCACGATTTTGGCAGAAGATACGGTCACTGCAGATACCGACACAGTGGTGGGATACGATGTATTCCAAGCAGGGGTTATGTATCGCCATTGTTTCGCTGATCTCCATCATCTTCATCTGTCTAGTAGCCACCATCATTTGGCTCTCATTTCTACCTAAATATATGAAATACTCGATCGAGCAGGGCTCCATCTCCGGCTACAGCTTCAAGAACGATACGCTCAACGCGAACTTCCACTTCCTGCTCCAAGCAAACAATCCCAACAGCGGGTTCGCAATATATTACAAGGGAGTGAATGTTTCGGTGTCGTACGAGGGCACGACGCTGTCCGATAACAGCACTGTCCCTACGTTCCACCAGCCGAGCAGAAACATCACGCATGTGGGATTTGATTTGGTGGCGAAAGATGTGCGGATTAACAGGACCGTGGCTGGGGATTTGAACGCGGAGTTTGAGTCCGGGGATATTGCATTGGATTTGAGATTGTGGTCGAGGATGATGATGGAGTTCGGGGGTTTCAGGATCCATCGCGGGCTTACTGTTCATTGTAAGGGTTTGAAGGTGCCATTTTCTTCGTCTAAAGTGTTTGAGAAGGTTCATTGTCGCAAACATGTATTTGACTAAGTATTGTAAATCATTATAATGTTCTCTTAAAAATGAATTTATTTTTGAAGTTTTTTAGAAGATTTATTTATTTATAGTTTTGGTTATGTATGTTTATATATATATATATACACCATTAATTTTATCTTGCTTAAAATTTACTAGCTTCTCGAACACAAAACATTTGTTATTCATCTTTTAATTTTTACCCGCATGATAAAAACCATTGTTTTCCCTTTTTTATGTTTTGAAATTTGTTTTAAAATTTATTAATTCCATCGTTTATANACCCAGGAATACGGGCGAATTCCGAGGAAGCACATGCTGCTTAGCAGGCTTAAAAAAATTAATATATTATTAAAATTTCTAATAAAATCTATTTAATTCGATTTTTATATCATATATTTTTATTAAAACTCGATTTTTTTTAAAAAAATATAAAAGTTCTTTTAATTCGATTATCGACCGAAATAAGCGATTTTTTCGATTTGTTTTATTTGATTTTTATAGTAAAATTCGTCTGATTCAGTTCATCGAAAATAAATTCAGCAAATTCAAGTTTAAAAAGTTCAGTTCGATTTTAACCGAATTCTCATCCCTATTCATTAATATCTAAAAAGGAGCCAGCCATTCTTTTATCTTTTTTTTTTTTAATTAATGATAATAATTTTTTACATCTACATGAACGTAATTGTATTAATCTTTTTACGGTTTTATAAAACTTTCAAGAATTCATGCGC
The DNA here is from genome assembly GCF_012295235.1 of Primulina huaijiensis. Classification (NCBI taxonomy): domain Eukaryota; kingdom Viridiplantae; phylum Streptophyta; class Magnoliopsida; order Lamiales; family Gesneriaceae; genus Primulina; species Primulina huaijiensis. The sequence continues at coordinate 415,110 of NW_027359516.1, read as the reverse complement.
CAGGTGGAGACACATGTCGAAATATTTCGATTTAATCCTACTTGATTAAAAGATCTAACTCTGGATGGTAAAAATCCTCACAGTTCCGTGACCAAGGGCCTTTGACCTAAAAAAGTGCCTACGATCCGCTTGCAGCCACAACCTAACTTGCACGAGATTCAGGGAATTTTAGTTTAAGTCTCATTTGTATACATATAGTGGCTATCCTATAATTTTAAAAAAAATTCCTCACAGTTCGTCGTCTATCCAAATTAAAGAAATAATTTTGGGACTAAAAATTTGATTTGAAATAATATAATAAACAAAAAATAGGGGTACAGCTGGTTTGCGAGAGGATTTCTCCATGTTCATGTTTTTCCTGATTCACGTACGGTCGTCCAGTCACTCATGAAACCATCTAATGATCATGAATATATCGGTTCCTGCACTTTGGAGATTAAAAATATTCTCATGGAGCCGATGGTAGTTAGCCTAAAAGCTTATTAATTAGATGTTAGGCTAATCGTGTAGCCTTACGTCGTTGTTCTGTTGGGTGAACGAGGATTTTTCATCTTATTGGTTAATATCTATGTATACTCCTCCTTAATAACCATTAAAAAAATAATTATTATTATTATTGATTTTTAATTAATTACACGAACACAAAACATAACGAACCTGTGGATAGGGGTGGAATCAAGACATTGAGTAATTACGAGAAATTTTGAGTTTATTGTCGAACAATTTGTATTAGTTAATTTTATATCTGTCGAGCCCCAAATTAACATAATTTGACCCAAGACCCATACATCCGGTTTTGTTGTGTTGAGCCTAGAGGGCACCACAACGGAAGAAACTAAAGGAAAAGAAAGAATCATGGAGAACACGACTACACATCTACCATCAAATTTCTAATTTTCTAGCCATATTTATATTAGGAATTTGATTTTCGATGTTCTACTCTATTAACATCACATTCAGGTTCCAACAGCCAAATGTAAAGCCACTAGACAAAGTTTCCAAGAGCAATTCCTCATGTTAGTATATGATGCGGAGACGCTGACATATAACGACGTTGCTGTATTTGTCGTTTACCTAAATCATTCTTAGTCTAGCAAAGAATTGAACATCGATATCTCCGAGACTGACTAACTTTTGATTTAGTAGGGTTATATTTTGACAATATCAACATCTCTTAGTCTTGAGTTAGTATCCCAATCTTACCGAAAACCAAAGTGTTTTTATATAGCTTTGACAAAGTTTAGTCCTTACGTTTCATAATTTTGAAAGATTTTCATTTCTTGCATTTATTTTCGAATGTATACATGTCATGGTAGGAAATTTATATGCAAGTTATCGGAGACATGTGACTTCACTCAAAATTCAGTTCACAAAATGGAAGAAATGAAGATAGAGAGAACTTTATTCGTTACTAAATCTCAATTATTCATCTATATGAAACTGATTTGAAAAGATACAGCCAATGGTATTTTACTATTTTATAGGAATATGACAGATTACAAGTGAGACACCTTTTAAAAAATGGAAGCAAGGATCCAATTTACACAGATGGTGGTACGTATTTTATAAATATAGAAGAAACGGGAGAAAAATGGACTCACAAAACTTATTTCAAGTCCTTAAGCTGTAAAAGCATGGGGTCATTCTATTTTTTCCAACACTTCCAACCTGGTTTTCCTTTTCCAGCCTTTCATTGTTGCGACCAGGTTGATCAACCCAATAATTTGGGTCTTACTATATTCCTGCAAATGAAGAAGGCATGTCATAATTCAAAAACAAAGCGGTTGATGTTCCAAAATAATATTATTCGGCTGACTTAAATCTAATTTTCATACTGGATGAGCGCGTGACCAGTGAACATATTCAGTTTCTGGAAGGTAGAAGGCCTGTTTACAAGTGACAACAAATACGGTGTAAACATCAGATGGTTGCTGCTGGGATGCTGATCCATACGTTTACAGACACACTTGCAGTGTAAAGCCACGTTTCGAGTGTGAAAATCAGTAAGTTTTTACCCATTTGAAAAGTCACTACATGCAGTATTACCTTGATAAAAGTTTCAACCACCTGCAATTTGGGTCCAACTTCAATTGAGACGAAGTGCTTTAGGCCATTTATTAAAACCTGAGAACAGGAAGGCTCAATGAAATCCAGAAGGAAAAGTAAACAGAGGGAAAAGAAAAAACATCATTCAAGTACAAGTAAAGAAAAACCTGAAGATCCAGTGACATAAGTGCCCTCCCTTCATCTGTACATCGTTTCACTCTAGATAGACCTTCAATGAGGCTTTCAGCAATATTTTCAAGTCCATATTCCAAGAGGAGATCTTGAACCTGGAATCAAGTAAACAGCAGGGAGCAGAAATATATGTACCATTAACTTTGATAATGACTGCTTGACCAAAAACTTAATCAAGCCCAATAAATAAATGCAGGAAACATAGTCGAATGACACTTGTTAAAATTGATGGTCACTTTGTCCAAGGGAAATTGGAGACCTGTATGTGTCTACACACGGGCAACTTGTGAATGTACTCATCAAAGTGTAAAGTGGTACATCTTCAGAATACTGTCTCCTGGGAATGGAACATATGTTCTCTAGCTTTGAGGGGGAGTATGGGAAAATAAAATAATAGCTCGTATATATGTATGTCAGCTAATTAGAAGATTTATGTAAAAATCTGTATCACTAGAATCAGACTGATTTGATTAATTTTCTATTTTGTTAGGATATCCCATAAATCACGAGACCTGACAAGTTCCTATTTTTCTTTTGTAGGATAATTAAATAATAGACAAGAGTGTATTATAATTGTATCAATGAAGAGAAAATCGCCATCTACATGGTCAAAAAGCATATAAGGGAATTTGCTGCAGCATACATTCATAGCCGGCAAACAACAGCACCTAGCACATTCAAGTGAAAAGTTACTGGAAAACTAAAACCGCCCACCTACCACCACTATTTCACAACCCTATAGCAAATTTCGCTGGGCCGTTGAGAATATCGACCAGCCAACAAGAATCCCATAGTTTCACATTATATAAAATTCTCATTAGAATCCAAGTTGGCAAGTTGTACGCATTTATGAGTATCTTAGAGCAATCTTTACCTCCTTTCTGATACCCCCATGAGCAAGCCTTGTTTTGTAGTGTTTAAATTCTCCCAGCAATAAATCAACATACCTGTTAAAACAATTATATGTAGTCCTTAAATCCTCCAGCAACAAATAATGATATATATTCTATTCACACGAAGTAATGCACAAAGTAGCAAATGCATGAAATACGTAAATCTTGGACTCAGAGGAGACAAGTTGAGACATTATAACCTAGGTTGAAGATCCATAATAAATTTACTAAATTGTATGGGAGCTGTATGACGAGGGTTGAAGCTTATAGAAGAGGTAAAGGCTCCGAAAACCAAGAAATGAAAAATAACAAGTTTGCAATGCATTTGCGATTGTGTTTCAAAAATTTGTTCATTCCTTTTCAAACTCAACATACCAAAACCATGTCACAAACTTTTTCTTTTCGAACCACTTTCAATTTTAATTTTCAAAGAGCAATTATTACATTTTACAAAACACCTTCAGACATCCAAATTTCTGCTTCATGCTTATTAAACACATATGGACTCCAAATCTCAATATTCTTTAGCAGTCATACTTCCTTTACATTTCAAATCTTTTTTTTATGAACAAGGAGAAGTAACTGAATAAATTTGACCCACCAAATATTGTTACATGATCTAAGGTCTTGATAATTCATTTTTTGTAGATTACATTCTTTTTTTCTAATTAATGCTTTTATATGATGCCATTAAGATTGCACTTGGATCAATGAATTTGATTTGGAGAAAGCTATTTGATTTGAGAAATGATTTGAGAAATGAACTTCAAATGACACCTATTTTGGAAGTATTTGCTATTGGAATTGCTTAACTTGATATAGTGTATATTTGAAATTCACTTAAATTTTGTACATTCAAATAAGTTAAATGAAATAAATGGTTTGAAATTTATCGATCCAAAGCGCAATCTAAAAAAAGCACTTCCTCGATGTGATGAACGTGTTCAAAAAGGATAGGGAACCTACCCATTATGCTCTAACCCAAGTTCCTTCACCTCCCATTTAGCATTGGCAATCCGATCAACATACCTGCTCAATTTTTTCCAGTCAATAACACAACAATATGGCTAAGCAATTAGAAAAGACACTGCAAGAAGGAAAACACGATATGCCATTAACAATTTACTGCTGCTAAATTAAAAATGCCAAAAGCAACCGTCAATCGAACTGCATATCTGCCTATTTTCAGTCAGACCCCGAAATCTAAATAACCCACCAAAAAAATATATGACGAAACAAAAGACAAAAACCCATCCAAGCAGCTGCTCCTATCAGACAACGGAAGAAACCGAAGTGAGTGATAACTTGATTTCAACGCATATGATGGAAACGACTAGATTAATGTCAACAGTGAGACGATTGATCTTCACTTATATGACAATTTAAAGTGAGAAATGCAGGAGTTCTGTTTATTGAAAAATAGGGTTTCAGGCTACATGATGTCAGATAAAATGAAGATTCCAAGGTTGAAAGGTTCGTGATGTGCAGCTGGTCGAGGATTTTTCACGGATTCGATATCTAGTAACTTGCTTTCCTTTTACCTATTGACCATTAATGGTTCTGAAATTGTGGCACTTAAAAGTTATCTCCTGTACCTCGGGTTGTCTGGGAAATGTTACACATAATAATTGACCAACTTTTAAGTGCATACATCTACATATGAAAAATTTTCACAACCAAAGGAATGTACGACCGATGATTGATTGAATAATATCTCATCATATCTCACCCATCAACATGAAGTAGCAATCTCGCAGTAGTCCTGTGAATTTGCTGAGTAAGTTCTGGAACAGCATCCACCTATAATTGAATTCCATATAAAATAACTGCAAGATTCACTCAGGAAAAAAATACCCAATAAAGACAACTCAACTAACGCTATCATAATTTTCTCAAGAATGTGTGAGACGGTATTAGCGCAACGATGGTTAACAAACAATGATCAGCAACGAAAAAGTAATTCCAACTATTAGATTAACCAGTAATTACAAAATCACGGGAATCATATACAACTTTGTCAAAATGATAAAAGTCTTGTGTCAACTTCTATGATTTGAATGTAATGTTGATGATTACATATCATTGAGAACTGCAGATAACTTTACCAAACTGATAAAGTTTTATGTCAGATTCTATGATCTGAGCAGTATGTATTTGCAGATCCACGAGTTAGAAATTGCAACCAGTTTGAAGAAATGAAATCCAAGTATCTGACCAGACAATTCTTCTCACTCAGTTAATGAACTACTTGAATAAATGCATCTGTAATGCAACATGCTGGCCTAAATGTAGTTGCAGGACATACCAAATTCACATAAAAGTCCTCAACTACAGCTCCATTATTCTGCAGAAGCCTTGATTGAAGATGGGCTTTAGATCTATGCAACAATTTAGCAACAAGAGATAGCGTGTCAGCACCACCACATCTTTCCTGCAGCATAATGTTAATCCAAATCACTCATATAAAAGTCAAACTGTTACTCCCAAGTCAGAACAACTAGGCAGCATCACATAATATAAAACTTCCCAAGTCAAAATGAGATTTTCAGCACATTCTATTAATGCCAATAAACATAGATAATTTACGCATACTGAGGTGTGTTGATCCTGATCATGGAGAAGGAAGAAAAAGTGGACAAATCACAAAAAGGAATTTGGAAGATACATAAAGACTGGATCCACACATTATCATAATCAATCAGATGGAGTAGAAACCATCATGCATTACATACCAGCTAGAGGTAATACAGAGTAATAAAAGGAACGGCTGAGAGTGGGGGAGAAAAATCTAACACCGGATGAAAAGGGAACCATATGTTAAGACAACATCAATTTAATAACTCCTTTAATTTAGATTAATAAGTCAATATATATTCGCTGCAGGCTCTATAGTAATTTGATATTGATGACCACAATCGGAAAGACTATGACACAGAAGATTAACACAGAAGTTGCCAGAACTTGAGGAAAATTTTTCTTTGTTCAAACCTCAGTCAAAAATGGAATATTCCCGTACCAAATCCATACTCCACACACAAATTAAATATCAAAAGATGGTCGGCTTCTGAAATATGACCCTTTGCAATGTAATCTATAGACTTCGTGGCCAAGGTAAGGCAAAGCATGTTGCAACAGGAAAAAGGCAAAACTTCTTGAGAATTACATACTCTAGATATGTTTCGTAGTTCAGATCGTAAGAAAACACACGATTTAACATGGTCGTAAATTCTAGAGCAATCATGTAAATGTAAATTATATATCCTTGTTATCAGTTAACTAAATGAATAAGAAAATAAACAGTAGTGTAATTACCATGCCAACTACTAGAGAAACTGATGTTAGTCGAGAATCAAATATTCACAAATTAATAGCAGAATTACTTCTTCGGCATAAGTACCTTCAAACCAGAAGATATGCTATTCAAGTGAGTGGGTGGACTGGTAGGAGTGACATCGTTATGAGATAATGAAGTCAAGGACGTTGGGGATGAAGAAGAAATTGGTGAAGACTGAGGTTTTACCCACTGATCACAGTCTTGTGTGATTCTCGACAGTGCAGTCTTTAGCTTGTCTGATGAACACACAGAAAATGGTGATCAGATAACCATCTTTTTTTTTTTATATAGGAAACATAATCAGATAACCATCTTACTCCAAAAACAATGTATATTCACCATATTGAAGACGACAGAACCATGATATGCCATAATGCTTCACGGGGTAAACAAACAATATAAAATATGAATCAAGGGATAAACAAAACATACGAGGAAGATTGTAATTAAAGCCCTTTCCACCAGGGGGGATACCATGCTGGCAGAATGTCTCAAATACAAAGTGGAAAAAGATACCAAACAACTGGCAGGTTCCCTGTTAAAAGGGGATTATTCAGTTATAACGTAAAGAGATAAAAGATAAGAATGCAAATATAGAGGAACAACAGGACATTAGGGAGGGGGAGAAAAACAAAAGCGTCTAACCGAGATAGTAACCGGCCTACCTTAAAAAACTCAACATTGATGATCTCTAATTTCTGCATCAATCGTGCATACTTGTCCATCAACCTGATGAATGAACAGCGACAAAGCTGAATGACTTTAATGAACGTGCACGATATGTTATTCAATCAGAATATAAGACCCTACGGGTACCTCAAGAGACTAAGTGATGATCCTGTTTGCGCGATTGAATCTTCGTCGTTCCCATGAGACGATTGATGGCTTGAACGATTTGGTATTGAGATACGACTAGGAAGCTGACTGTCTTCGTCAATAAAATCTGCATGGAGATCATCATTTTCATCTTCTGAAATAGGACTCCCACTAATATGGTTTGCATCATCACTTTCTGGAGAAAATTTAATATGCCGGAGCTTCCCACTGACATTTCCAGATTCTCCATGAGTAGCTACGCCATTAAGGTGAAAGGAATCAGAATACTCCAGGGAATTAACATTCTGTTTCAACAAGAACGGGTTTCCGCACTCCAGCCAATATGAAAATCCGCTCCTCTTTGATCCACTTACGACTGAACCAACTGATCGATTGGCATGAAGTACTCTCGCACTGGGAGAACTATCGGGTGAAATAATGAAGGCAGCTCCATCACCAACAAGTCCCGCAAAACTCACTACTTGAACTGTTTCAGGAGGCATTATCTGCCAGTTCTCCTTTTCCATCACCATTTTCAAAGCCTGGAAGCCAAATGATTATCTAAATGTTATATTAGATGAATGTACTGAATAGAAATACATCTGAGAGAGAAATTTATCATTTTTTTTATTTAATGATTGTTTTGTCAGGGATAGAATAAAAGTGTCAATATTTGGACAAACATAAATCATTTATTGCAACGAAAAATTATCATGGTTATAAGGGATTTTATAGCTGAAGTTTCTATAACCTGCAGAAGATTTAAAAGAAACTCAAGTAGTAGAACAGATATCCCCGAAACCCAACAATTCTTCATTCTCAGATATCACAGCAGTGCTTCTCAAACATTACCATGGTGCTCTCCAGACAAAAAATTATGGTCGTCATCTTTCCAGTGACACAACCACCAACCTTTCACAAACTACTATGCCATTTCACCAGCTTCCACTGGCCCTCCCCGGCTCCCCGCTCCCTTTCCACCTTCATCAACATTTTTAAAAACCCTAGCATGCCAATATTCACAGTTAATATCCCAATTCAATACAGACCTATAACCCTCCCAGCTCCGCAGGGATTATCACTCAGGAACATCATTGTCACCCAAGCTAGTGGCAACTGTTTTTGTCAAGTGCATGCACATATGCACAGAAAGATATCAAACTTCTAGTTAAACCCAAATAGTCATAGGTCAAGACACCAGTCAGAAAGTTTCCTTCCTGAATCTTAATTGGGTAAGAACAATAATGAAAAGTTTGTTCAGTCAATCTTGAACTTCCTGAAGTCTCAAAAGTAGGCATCAAGGCATGCACAAGTGCAAACCTCAGGTTAGAACTCTTAATTTCATGAGATATTGAAATTTAGTTAGCGAATGAATAAGAGATACATCTTAATTCCTTCACATAGCTTGGTGTATTCAAGGCAGCACTGAATTTTCATGCTGCAAGGAGTGATAATAAGGGTAAGGAAAATTTAGAGTGCATGGGCGGGAACACATGTGATACGTCTCAAAATTTCTTCATCTAATTTATTTTTTTTTTGCAAATTTTTTCCATTATTCTTCTATTTCATATAGCGATTGCTCGGTAACAATTTGTGCTTGAATCTCATTGTTTAGACTATGAAATCCAATGAGTAGGAAATGTACATATTTTGATTGAGTTCATGAATCAAGTCACATAAAAGATGTAGTTAGTTATGCACACAATCATAAAAGGAGATGAAGCAGACAAACAAAACATAGAAATACATATTGCTACCAAGAAGTTATTGTAAGGATGTTTTGTTGCAAAGCAAAAGACCGCAATTTTAAGACTTACATTGATATTCTGCCGATGGAAAGCAACAAAATAACATTCACAAATGGATTTGAGTTTATGTCGGAATTCAACAGCTTCTATCCCACAAAAAGCTTCCCCGGCCAGAATGAAGATACTTAGGTCTTCATAATTTCTTAAAAATTGATGAATGCTACTTGAAGTAGCAGCGGAAGAAGAAAGCAAAACTGCTATCCGGCTTGTAGTAAGTTGCCACAAGTTCTTCCGACCCCTCTGTATGGTATGTGAAACCATCAGTGTAGCATCTTTTCGCAGGAGGAACCATGGGGATCCACTACTTGATGCCGCACTTCCATTATCTCGTCCCTCGTCATTGGGATGATCTACAGACTTGGAACCGTCAGAACAAGATGCAGAATATTCAGGTGGCTCATCAGTTGATGTTAAAGAAAATCCTCTTGCAGTTGAAACGAGTGAACCTTCTTCTGCTGGAAAAGTGGAAGAAGCTTCCCTCTTAGAATCCTGCGATATCCCAGATAAGTTACTATGTTGCTTCACACCGGGAGAGTGGAAGGAAGAAACCTGTCAGAGCATGTATTGAAAATTGATTATTCTCAGTCACAAGTAGTTCACATCAAGTCACATTGCGACTCCTGTTAGATTTACAAATAAGATTTTTTAAAGCAAGAAGTCCATAAGAAAGATATAACCGTCCGCATCAGAATATTCTGAAAGGAAGTATGAGCAATATCCTCCAAGATGTTGTAGTTTAGAGACGTAATAGACAAACAAAAAGAATGATAAGACAGAGAAAACAGATTTTTCCAAATTAGGTTGTAGCTTCGAAGAGTCAATGCATATAAGATGAATATATATGATATAGGTTATGATGAACTATGCCAAAGATATTCATCAAATATGATAAATACATCATACTTCCAAAAACCATTAGTAATAATTTGATTTCTTGCCAGAATACATACTCAACAAAGGAGAAGAAAGGAATGGACGAAAAGACGACATCATATAACAAAAAAACTTACATTCTCGTCTAGTTGGAAGCTCATTATCGAATAATATGAACACATCTGCTTAAAGAGAACAGATAGAGTTGCTAGCAAACACTGTCTGAACTTGGATTCAGGTATCCGTAAACACAAATCACTGTACGTAAGCCTGGCCAGGATTGAGAAACAAAAAACATGAAATGCATCCAATCACAACTGCTACTTTATAGGCTAAAGGAATCTCTCACAAACCTTAAAAAGAATCTCTCACAAACATAAAAATAAGAGAGAATAGAGGTGTCCCGAATAATAAGGTCAATATTAGTGCTTTGCCAAATAGTAGACAAAAACAGCTTATACCTCATATTCTGCATGTTGGAATCTTCCACATCCTGCAGAAAGTCAAACTATTAGCTGCTAGCATGAACATAACATCCACAACCAAGACAGTCGATGCAAGGAGTTAAAGATTATTTTTGGACATCCATAACAAAAAAATAATCTAGCATGGATCCCACATACCCACTAAACTCTCTCTCCATCGTAAATAAGTCCAAAACAAAAAAAATGCGATATCCCCATTGTGTTTAAGCAAATAAGTAACAAAAAATACAATTATGACACACCATTAAGAAACCTTTAATATTACAAACTTATAAACATATGTTGAGAGTAAATAATATCTGCCATATTAGTTAAGATAAAAGAAAATAATGGAGTGCCCCACGGGGTTCAGCTAAACACATTATAAGTAACCTTGCTAAACAATGACCGAATCAATTTATTTTTGTAAGCATTAAGTGATTAATTAATTCGTTTACATCATTTATCCAGTTTACTCAAGTATTTTCGCATGGTCTTCAATAAAGCACGGGACAAACAAAAATATAGGACTGTGACAGATATTTTTGGATTTACATGAGCTTTAAGTGACCAGTCTAGTTGCTTTCTTCTTTAGCTTATCCCAATATTTTTCCTATTTTTCTTTTCATGAACCTTAGGTTGTCAAATGTACATGCACCTGTTTTCTTGCATTAAGAACTACATATTCAATACACAAATCCTTCAGCGAGTCTTTAACATGCATCTGGTGTGTCCCTAACATGTCAGCAAGTAGAAAAAACATTGAAACCATTCCTGGAGGTGTTCTTGTACATCAGAGACAAGTTCCACCAATAATCACACATACAAAGATGTCCAGGACAGAAAGACCGAATGTGCTTCTTTGTAGGAGGTGAGAGAAGGGGAGATGACAGAACGAATAACCAAAGTAGACCAACAATGACACTGGAGGTAGCAGAAGGAGGAAAGAACAGTGTAAGAAAAATTATCCGACACAAACACAGCACATGTTTTAGTGCAGGATGCCACTGATAGAGGTATATCCAAAAAGATGGTACAAAATGAATTCAATCATCATTGTCGCCACAATACGTCATATGCAACAACTTCATGAAATAATTACTCATAGAGATGGAGAGGAAGTAGGGGAAATTTTTTACATAATCCGGGTACATAAAAAATATAGTTGTTAATCAATCCTGTGGGTTACAGAGAGGAAGTTGGGAACATTTCCAACGACCTTAGGTACAGCAGATTGTAGTTGTTTATTAAACCGGTGGGTTCTCCAGAAATCTAACTCATGAGCTACATTTTGACTCAATAGTTTCATGAAAGCACGATGTCCACTGGGTAAACGATGATATGATAAATTTCTTTCTTGAGTTTGGCATTTCAATCATTTGTTCCAAATTAAAACCATATCTTCAATAAATCATAGGTGCTTGAATAATGATATGTTGTAAAAGGTACCACCTGCACAATGACCCTCAAAGCAGAGTGGCTTTCAGTTAGGGCCTCCTGCATAAAAAAACTCTGTATCTTTTCAGCTAAACCAGAGACATCACCAATTAATGCATATGCATCGATCACCTGCATACAAGAAGAAAACATGGATCAAGATTATATTTGATCTGATGCATGCAGCATGTTTGCTTGAACCAGACACAGTCAAAGTAGAAGAAAAGAAAGGGTACGAAGCTTCATTTGTGGGCTGCTAACTTCTTTACCCTTAATATGATGAAGAAATCTTTACTAATTATTAAACACCTTTGTATATTTGTTAATTTAGTCACTTATAAGTAGCTTAGTTAATTTTTCAGTTAGTTTTGACAGCTGTACTCAACTCTTGCATATATACTCTTGCCTTGTTCATTGGAATAATACACAGAAAATATTTCTCCATCTTTCTTGTTTACTCTCTGTTCGTAAGACTAATTTCTGACAAGAAATCAACCAAGGATAGAAGCACTTATCTCACAGGAAAATGTGAAATGATTGAAACCAAATCCACACCCATGCTATTAGGATATATCCTCTACATTCTTGAGTGGAAATATCAAGGCCAAAATACTACATTAAACATGATGTGACTCAATGGATTAATAAATGGATAGATACCATGGAAATATTTGGGAACAAATATATTGTTACAGTAGTAGAAAGTTACACTTCAATCCAACAAGCCCCATCACAGTTGTCAAAGTTTATGAGTAAAACTTCAACACAATACGATAAAGTTCACCAGTTAATCAGATAAGTAAAATGTAGGTATTGTCCAATCAAATAGAAGCACATAACAACTTTTTTATCTTGATCTGTAGTTATCTAGTGACGTTTTCATTATTTTCTTATTTAGAGTAAGTATATACAGCACCCAAAGGAACCCCTTGATTGGTTTGAGGTTCAACTAAATTTACCAGCTTAGTGTTTTTGAATATCTTGTTATCTCCTAGTCTTACTATAGCCAAAACTCGACAATAATTCCTCTATTGTAACCTCATACCATGCATGGATTTAAAATTGACAAATGAGATTCGAAAGAAAGCAAAAACAAGAGAGAAGTAATATCTATATCTATAATTAGAAACAAAGAAATAATGCGTAAAGTTTGTAAATAGTATCCATAAAATATCTTTGTTAACCATACTTCTTTTTTTGTTTTTGAAATGAAACAATATTTTATTATAATGATATTAAGGTTTACAACAGCGGATAAGCAATCCGCACTAAATTAAAGAACCTACACTATTACACCACCATTAACCATACTTCCATTTTCTTTACATTAAAAATAGGCCAACCAACTAGATCAAGGGATAGCTAGTTGGTTTCCCATGGCAAGCTCGTGGGTTTGAGCCACATCAAGGGAGTTAGTGAAAACAAAACACAAAACATCTTATCAATTGATATTGATTTTCATCCAATGAAAAAATACAATACAAATCAGTTTTCATTGATTTTATTCTTCTCATTCACTTTCAGAGAAAAAATATGACTGAAAAGAAGTATAAGTGAATAAAAAGATAAAGAGTGGGACCGCCTTCATTGGGAAGGTACACTGCCATGAGAGAATGAAAGATGTGGGCACTCATCAAACATAACATGATGTGCACACAAGTACAAAATCGACCATTAAGTAAAACACCAGTTATAAGACTAACCAATCCCAACTATTGATCGTGTTAAATGAAGAGGAAGTAGATACTCGAAACAAAATAGTTGGCCAACCAATAAATTGCACTTTATGCATTTCACTTCTAAATTATTTATATAAAGCAAATGTGGCACTAACAGTTATATAGTCATCCTCTTTGAAGTCCTGGCACACTTTTAATAGAAGTGAATCCAGCTTCTGAAGAGTTTTTCCCAACCATACCTGCATTAAATTAAAAAAGAAAAAGAAAAGAAAATGAACAATATGATCTATAACAGAAGTAGAGATGAAAAGGCAATAAGGATGGATTAACACGTAAAATAACACAAACCTAACCAAATTTTAGCCAAATCTATATGTTTATACATGGAAGGAGCAGATCACAAGCACGGCAAGTAGGAAACAGGAGAACTCATTGCTTTTATGTAGTTTTAAAACAAAATGCAATTGCTTAATTCACCTCAACACCGCTGGTCATCTCTTTCACTACCAAAAGGCCAGACAAACTATCAAGAAGCTGCAAATATTCAGATAGTATTTGGAATGCCTGAAATGGACAAGTCACATTTTCAGCAAAAAAGTTTAAATATCCACGCATATACAGAATTGAAGTGAAAGCATAAAAATCTTCTTGAAGAAAAATAAAGAATAAAGGAACCAGCAAGGTGAAATAATACCTTGGAAAAATTTCCTTCCCCAACAAGAGTTTCAAGAGCCTCTTGCATGTCCACTGCATGGCTAATCTCAGTTAGAATAGGGAGTAAGTCCTGCAATTTACAAACAATAATTTAGATAACTAAATACAAACTTTGTAGCTCGATAATTAAACCAGTAATACAATATTGCTCAATGTGTCACCTAGTTTAAAATGAGAAAATCAGAGGTGAAGATTTTGTCAATCAAAGTATGGATATTAGTTCAAGATTTAGAAGATAAAAAAATCCAAACCAAACTGATTATTAATATAATTACAATAAGTTTTATCTTTGAATTACATGTGTAAATGTTTCGACAAATATTACTTGTCACAAATTTTTTTATAGCGACGGATTTGTTTGATTGACTATAAAACGTAACAGTAAAATGTGGTTAAAATGGCAATCCTACATGTTTGATTATCATGTAAAAAATACAATTGTTGTAATTGACTTTATTGCTTTTCAAAACTATTTCTTTATTCTTTCTAATAGATAGTTATATGATATATGTAATGTCTAACAACAGATGACGGTGGACTTCTTTAGAGATAAAGTCAATTCATTTGAACATTCATATTTTTAATGTTAAATTAATGTATATAATGTTAAACAATATATTATTACATTTCGTAATGGTAGTTAGATTTGTCTATATTAATCATGGTTAAATGAGGATCTAAATTATGCTTAACAATAATCAAAATATTTAATTTGGAATAAAAAAACTCAAAACTTATTGACCATCCAAACCGAATCAAACTAAAACTCTTGGTTTGGTTTGTTATTTGATAAAACCACTAAATTTGGTTTCGTCTTAACTTTCATTAAAAATCGAACCAAATCACACTTGAACAACCATATTTTGTTTTCCTTGTAGTTTCTTCAGGAACTCAATCGATAAATTTTGGATTAAAATCTCTCTATTTTAAACACTGGATTAGTATAACACAAGGGCCTGAAGAAAATAAAAAAAATACTGCGAATCTAGATTATAAAAATCCAAAGTGTCAGTGAAGAACAAATTTCAAATAAACAAATAAGGAACAGTGAAATCAAACTAGGTCAATCTATCTTAAAATATAATCTGTGTGCATCAGACTGTAATGATGCTTTCATGGGCAGGTGAAGAAACAATAAGTTGGAAGGATAATAACTTGTCTAAACTCTCAGGAGAGATATTACCAGAAGTGTTTGTTTCTTTTTGGAATTTGTTGTCACAACGAGATCCCTAGACACTTCATTCCTTGAAGAGGTAAGATGTCTTCGCCCATTCTGCATAGATCAAAAGTACAGTAACTGGTTGAACGAGTGAGTTTGGAAGTTTTTGAAGAATCAGAAGCAGTCCTTCCAAAAAAGCAAACAAACTAGAAACAGGTAGAAACTTTAGAGCACAAAACAGATATAGTTTGAATAATTAATGTGAAACCTGAATGATGTATTTAATAAAGAACCTTGAAAAGAATATATTTAATTCAAAAGTTTCTAGAACAAACATGTGGAGAGCTCTACGAAATCTCCACTCAAAAACCCAACCAAATAGAATATTACCTCCCACTTGATCTCTCCTATTTGGTACAAGCATTTAACTAAAAACACGTTCAGAGGTATCAAAATATCTCACATGATACCTGGTATTGGTAACTCTATTTTGTTCTTACTAGTTTATCGTGAAAAGTGGAAACTAAAAGGTAATAAGAAAGAGAAGAACGTGAAACAAGAAAAATAAATTTTGATTATTTGATACAATATGTGATGGACTTTAGGTACAATTTTCTGTTTTGGAATTCATATTCGGAAAAGATAATAATTTGTCTGTTATCAGACCTTCCAATAATTGGGGAAAACATAGGGAACACAAGTACATGTGAATGTTCATTGCTGAAAGGCAAAAGAGTCACCTGCTTACCATGCAAATAACATTTGCAATCTTCAAGTCCTTCTCCAGTTCCCGCACCAGATTCATACCCTTCACTGAAACAAGTATCTATTTGATACAATAGTCTAAGAAGAAGTTTCATAAGGTAGTGCTAATTCATTATTAGAAGACCCGGAATGGTGTCTGATATGCAATGGGAAATGAAATGCTGCCAATCAATCCCATGCATTAGAAGTAATGAAAATAAACAAGACAAAAAATAATTCTGCCAAGTTCCCAGACTAAGGATATGAAGGTGAAATAAAAAATAAGTAAACTCCTTCCATCATCAAGACAAGGATGTGATTGGAATCAAAACAGTGAGCATCCAAACAACTCCATGCTCAAAGCAAAGAAAAAACAGAGTGAAAATCGTCTCATAAAACTCGTTCATAATTATAGGAGGATAGGAATCACATCTATAATTACATGCTACCAACCAGATCTAAAATTATCAGCCACAACCATCACAAAAATGATTTTAAAAACACATGTCTGCTCTAGGGAAAAAAGAAGAAGACCCAAGCGAGGGAGCACCTTTGTATTACCAGATAACAATGCATGGACTTTATAAATGTATGCTTAAGTTACCAGACAAAAATGCATGGACTGGTAACAATGCCAAATAAACAATAAAAACACCGATAAAAATGCAATAAGAGCTCTCATATTGTCCAGAACATAAGGGTTCGAAAGATGAAACCCACCCATTTCTTCGTGATGATCCATGACATGACGTGATAGGCGCTCGGAAATTTTATCTAGTTGCGCTAGGCGAAGAGTGGCCTGTAAAAGCATGTGAAGCATAATGCATCTCATTTAAATATTTTGCCCGACAAATAGAAAAAAAGTTACTAAAAGAAGAAAAATCGCACTCAATCCCTTACAATTCAGCCAAGGGTAAGCTAGAAAATTGGTAAAGTTCAAATAAAGTAAGGTACAAACAACTAGAATTAGTGTCATGTTGTCACGAGTATCATATTTCATACTGCAATCATGAAAAATACTAAGAACATGGACTTAAATAGAGCCAATGAACCTTGAACATGCATTTCAGTAAAATAAATTGAATCGAATCAATGAATAGGCATGCAGACAAATCCAGTGGTTCAAATGATAATTATATATGATACGGTAAAGTCGTGATCGTTAACCATGATAAATATAACATCCACATTTTTTTCTTGGGATTATATGTAGAAGTCTATAATCGTGTCTTACATGAACCCATAAAATCTCCATCTCCGGGAAGTGTAGGACACTGTATGATCTAAGATTCTCTAGTGAGTGTGCCCGGTCCCATCACGATTCATGTGATTTTCTAGTTTTTGCCTCCACTCCACTTCCGCAAATTATAGAGCAAAACGATCGAAATTCATAGTAACCCGACCGATACATTAAACCATAAATGGTTCTTCAGAGGTGCAGGATAGTCAAGCAGACATGAACTTCTTTGAATCCCAAAAATTTTCATGATCCTCTCTTTTTGGATATTTTTTCCCCAAACTTTTAGAATCACTGCTTCGATCTTAAGTGGGGATTTGTGAATTATTAGCTATATAAGAGAGATTAACGTTTTCTTTTGGGAGAGAATTAATATCTGCCCTCCTCTTTTACGATTTGTCTGTATTGCAGTTTCTTCCATTTTTCTAAAATCTAAAAGATGGTGATGTTTATTGTGTTTGCTCAATTTAAAACTCAAATCAACCAGCAAAACTCAATTGCGCACAATGGGTGAGCTGAGCTTGAGCCTAATAACATTGACTCAAATTCAATTTACTTCATTAGGACTCGAGCTTCAAAATGTTGCTGATAATTGAATCGATTTTTGACTAATTTGTTTACCAATTGTAGAAAATATATGGTAATTATTATCATACCATGAATCCAATCAACCATAACACCATGAATCGAATCCACTAGGGGGCAAACAGCACAAACTATTAAAAAATTCAATAGAGCCTAATTTATGATAAACTTCTTCAGACATCGTCTGTTTGCTTAGCATATATGTACTGATCCTCTTAAACTTCTTTCTGATTTATCAAGGAGAAAAACTACCACGATCAAGCAGTTATAAATGCCAACAAAACTGAATTTGTCACATTTCAAGGTGAGATTACCCTACATTCGCAAGCTTGATTCGGTTTTTTTAATAGATAGAGAATTTTCTGCCTGTTAAAACTTTCACTGGTTAATACATGATGATGCAGCATTAAAGAAAACAATATGTCCTTAAAAACATTTTACAATATCATCCAGTTAGCACACAGTTGGTCTTATTTTAGAGACTTAAGAGCGTACTGGTAGTCAAATTAGGATGCACGCATATGTAAAAACATACATACCCTATAAACAGAGACAACAGAAATGGAGGATAAATGGCTTAGATGCATCTATCCGTGTGCTGCAACCACTTTTCAAAGATAAATCCAAGTATTGATCGGTACACAACAAGCCAGTATAAACAGATAAACGCTAACCAACCAGAGAAGTATGTTCAAGGCACACGAACCCACCCAGAGAAGAGACCCTTAGAATAAGTAACATGTATAAAGCAAGCTAGGAGTAATAGAGGTCACAAGTGCAACATGAGCAAGAAAAAATAAAATAATATAATATAAACGAACCCAACCCCATTCACAATATCATTAAGCAAACCAAGTCAGGTACCAATTTCAGTAAATGGTATGGAGGCAAGACATGAATGCAGCAAAGACAGATACCTTTTCCTCAAAATATGAAGGTCTAATCTCTTCATAGGGAATTTGTTCCAAGATATATCTAACAGGATCAAACTCCTAAAACAAATACAACATATTTATCAATGGAATGGCTTGAGTAGGACATAACTGTGAAACGTATTCAAGGAAAACACGCATACCACAATAACTTTAATCTATGTAAAACATGAGTACCAGTCATGGAAGTGGACATTCAACATCAAACTAAAAAAGAAAAACTTAACAATGTTCTGCATGTCCTTCCATAAAAGAAATCATCAAGCATATCATTTTCATTTCAACAAATAAGGCATCATAAAATATAATTTGTGACCTCCAACATCATGCTCAAAACAGTTTTTCTCCATTGAATTAAATATCAGCTATAATATATTCATGAAACTAACTATAGCATCATACAGTTTCACAGGTAAAGTCAAATATAGAAGCAATTTACAAGAAACGTTTGTAGCATTGGGCAAAAGTGCTTCAAAGACAACTCATAATACTAGTCTATTTTTACATGTCACCCAGGATCAGATCTTTATCCAAACTGTCCCGGGCACACAAAAATATCGACAGTTTGCTTCTTCTTATGACTGAAATCTCTTAATGCATTAAGTCACAGATGGCGTTGTCAGTATTTTTTGTATCTAAAAAATATATATAACATCTCATTAAGATTATCTATTCTAGTGATAGATCTTTCCTTATTAAATAGTAGTTTAAATCAATCAAAAAAGGCAACTAAACAATATTTGATAACCTCCTTGAAGAATTCTTCCTCAAGCTCATCCACAGCTTGAGGTCTGCATCCATATATAGAACTTAACTCTTCTGAGCTCAAGGATAAAGTATGCCTCTGATGTGGAGGCAGTCCAGCAAGAACCCGGGCTACAGCTGCGGCGGCTGCGGCTCGTGCTGGAACCTGAGCACGATATTTTTCAAATGTATCAAGTCAGGAATAAATGACTCTCAGATTACCCTACATACTTCTACTCAACAATATACTCATACACTTTTTTATAAAGGGACCATCAACAAATATACTGAGAACTTCGAACAAAGACAACATGATCCCTCCAGGACTAATAGGTTAAGCTCCATTTGAGTCTATGTACCAACCAAAAACATGTAATCATTTTAAAATATTCATGGACACCTTATCACAGTGAGGCAGAACCCTGGAATGAAATATCTCTCCGAAAATATATTCATTGTCCTAATCAACTAAGAACTGTGATATGTTTGGATGGAACTTGCTCGAGAAATTCTCTGCCGATTTTTTTCCCTTAACTTAAGAAATGAGGCATAATCATGGTCATAAGCACCTTAGTCAAGGTTAGCAGCCTTTGCATATGCTAGCAAGTAATTAGCTTTATTGGTAAAATTTTAAAGCCTAGATGTCTTCAAATGTGTGACACTCTTTTTGAAGACAAATTTGGGGCCACAAAAATCAAACTACAAAGAGAAAACTCAATGAAATTTAAAATCTAGCTCACACGCCCACATTCCCAAGTTGAATCAAATAAACATGGGCATTTTTATTGGTACCAATAATTGAGAACATGTAATCATTTAAATCAGATGTTACATCTATAGCCAATATCTCCATTGAACAACTTCAAATCCTAAATGTCAATCTATCACTTGATGAGATAAAGAGCACTTCATAAACCATGTAACTAAACCAAATTTCATGCATGCACAAGATTTCATCTACCCGGTGATATTAGTGGTACTTAAAATCTAAAAAAAGTGATCAGGCATTTTCTTGACTACTCAAGTATCACAATATTTTACCGTTACCTACATATTCAAGCATATTAAACAAAGAGTCACTTCAAGCATACAGGAACCGGCAGCCCCAGCAAAGCACTGGACATTAACTCTGAGATAAGGGTACTACTATAACCCAAGCCCGCACGATCATCATTCATGAAGAGCACTCACAGAAACTATAAACAATTCTCATAACAACTATATTAGCCCTCCCTCCATCCATCATCATAACTTATTTAACCCACCAAAAGTAATTCATCACGTGTATAAAGAATCGCCATACTCAATTAGAACTTTGTGTCGTCAGTTCTACACTTCAACGGCACGCTAAAATCTAAGTACCTCGGGGCGATCCGATGGAGATGGAAGAAGACCGAGAGAACGAGCAGAGCGAACAGAGCTAAAGATCTTTTCTCCGACCTTGGACAAGTCCATACCGCCTCCTTCTCTGGAGAAGAGCAGCGATCCCAGAAACAGATACCTCGACAATTCAAACCCTCCCTCTCCTAAATCCCCAACGCCGCCAACGGCATTTAGCAGCAGAAACGGACTCAGAGGAAATGGCAGTGCCTGTAAATCCGTGTTCCGCTGCATTTCAGTTACTGCCCGCTGCCGCCGCGTATTGCTGAATCGCACCACCGCATTATCACCAGATCAGATCGGACGTGTAGAAAATTCAGCTCGATCAGCGGTCTACGGAATTTCCGCGGGGGTTTACTCCGATCGGATTGTGGAGACTTTATTGATTAGGTATTGAGATTTGAGATTCAATACTCCAGTTTGGAAGTAAAATTGACAAGGAGAAAATATTCACGTTATAAATGGGCTGCGGCATCAACAAGACTGGTAAACACATTATGATTTTATATAATATATCAATAAAAGTTATATAAAAGATTAGATTTTTGTGTGAGACGTCAATTATGTCTATATTTGTATAAAAATAATATATTTTTCATTGGTGATTCAAATAGGATATTTATCTCACAAATTAAACACGTAAAACTATCTCACACGAGTTTTGTGTATAAAATATCAAACATCCTCGTAATGTTTTATATTATCTATGTATTGGTTGGCTTCTTTTTGAGTTCGGGCACCTATACTAGTCCATTTTCACACTTGTGAGAAGGTTGGATGTTTCAAGCAAATATCATCTTAATCATTTATGGTTTGTAGAAGATTAGATGTATCATCAATTGATATTGTTTTGATATAAGAATGAAATTCAGGAGGTTCAAAATATCATATGGTTCTTCAAGCTTGTGTCTGAAATTTGTCAAACTTCAAACCTTTGGTTCAGTCAATTACTTAATGTTAGATAATATTTAATTCAAAATGAAATTGGTGTAAAATTAATTCGAAAACACGTGACATTTAATTTGCAACAAATCATTTAACCTTAAATCGCAGGCCCGAAAAATAAAAATATTTTCCTATTTATGATTGATTCGAAAGAAAACGGGACTCACTTGATCATTTTGTTTGTTTTCATGGGTATTGATATTCGGGGTTATCATCTTCACCAAAACTCATGTGAGACGGTCACACAGGGTAGCTTCGATGCTACATGTGAGGGCACTGTCCCCACATGGTTTTGATGGACAAGATTCACATGTGATTTTAAAAAAATTAGTGGACCCCATGTATGTGTGGCTAAATTTGAGCCATTGATTTTATCACGAGGGTAGTGCCCCTACATGTAGGATGGAATCAACCGTCACACAGATCAATTTTGTGAAACATATATTTTATTTGAGTTATCCACGAAAAAATATTACTTTTTATATCAAATTTATTAATTTTTATTATAAATATGAACATGATTGATCAACACAAATGAAGAATTAGCCACTGTGTTTGACACGTTTTGGGCTTCAGTCGGGCTTGAAATGTCTGGGCCACTTCAATCTATGAGCCCAACTCATTCATTTGTTCTCTCTTTCCGAAGCTTTTACTCAGGAAGTATTTGTTTATCTGAAAAAAAAAACATCGACGATGCTGAGGTCGAAGAGACTGCTGTGTTCATCACCGGTAAAATTTTATGCTAGAAACTGTATCAAAGAAGAAAGTAAGCCATTCCCAGTTTTCCCTTCACAGAATCCATCTCAATGGAGCTCCTGCCGCTCCCTCGACATTTATCAGGTCAGTTGAAACCATAAAGATTCGCCTTCAAGATTTGGTTTTGTCCCGTGAATTCAAATCACGATTAGAGGGATTGGTTTTGAATCGGTTTCGAGTGATTTTATTGATGGAATTCTATTGGTGTTGTTTAAGGAGTATCCACTTTTGGTTATTTGGACCACAGATTGGAAGTAAGGAGGCAATTGAGAAAGAACGTGCTCGGCTGTGAGTAATTTGAAAATTCATGTGTTGTGAAGCTGCATTTGGTTAAGTGTGAATGATTTTATTTGCGGTTTAGGACAGTAAAGATGAGATGAATAGAGGGTACTTTGCGGACATGGCTGAGATGAAGCAGCATGGTGGGAAGGTATGGTATTTATTATTGGATATCGGTGTTGGTTATATTGTTGATGAATAACTTTTAGGAGAAACAGTTGAAGAATTAATGCTTACGAGGTCGGATAGCTTGGTGAAATGTTATGCGTCGTGTCATGCAGATAGCAATGGCAAATAAGATTATAATTCCAGCAAGTGCAGCTGCAAAATTTCCTATGTTGGACGTGAACTACTCCGATGGTTCTAGCCTTAAGCTGCCTATAACCTCTGCTGGGAATGATGCGAATACACCCAAGTTGAATGTAGCTAAAGTGACATTATTGTGTTTGTCATTTCGTGCCAGCTCACAGGTGAGAAAACATTAGATGGATTCTGTCGAGCCATCCTCTTCAGCTGGAAGATTTTAATTATATATAAATATGTTATATCTGTCACAGTTATCAACTGTCGTGGTACATATTTATTGTTCTTGATGTGCAAATAAAGAGTCAAACTATAGCTAAGTGTATCCACTAAAAGAAGAGCAGAAAATGTGAAATGCCTGGAATAATTTCTTGTATTCATATTTCTGCTTGAAGCTTTCTAAATTGGAATGAATTCAAGTGTAACCTGCTATTTGACTTTTGAAATGCATGTTATTTCTGAAGTTAGTATGTGCTCCTGGCTCCTATTTACGAATTGAGCAACTACAATAAAATGGAACTGGATTAGAGAAGTTAATAGATCGTGATTTTGACTCTTTGAATAGTTAGTTTTCAGTTGTCTGAAGAAAATGAAAAAAAATCATTATGTTCAGAAAAAATGAAGCTAGTAGAAGATTAAACTTGTATAGCTGTGAGAAAAACCTTTCCTTTGCGATCGTTAAAGTTTTATTACAATATATTGAGATTAGATTTACTAGGACGCAGCTTTTTTTTTTTGTTTATTTATTTCATTTCTCTCTTGGGTTTTGACAGCCTATGATAGATTCTTGGAGCTTGCCTTTTCTTGATACTTTTGGTCATTCTGGTGATGTTCAGTTATACGAGGTATTTCTGTTAATCTTCTGATACTTTGATTGTCAAAGAATCAAATTTTAAAGCGAAGAACAATATTTTTCCACTAAATTTGTAATTTAACTCTCTCATTTGTTTAATGAATGTTACATGATTTTTCGCCTATCTTCTTTCAGAAAATAACAGGAAAACTTTGGTTATTAATCTGGTGCTTTATCATGCTATGTGAGGCTGTGCCATGCAAAAAAATCATTGCTTTGAACCATCTCTGTCTGCAGAAGCTTATAGTCTCTGTGTTTGGGTTTTTAATTGGAGATTTATCCACTTGAAGACCGATTAGCACTAGGTTTTTATCAACCATCAACGATCAATCAACTTGATCTGCTTTAAAAAATTATATTTCTGTCACTGTCACTATATTGTTCCCAGAAATATAGACCCACAATCACATGTTCAAATATTGAAAGATCCATCATACATCAAAAACCATACGAACCAGTGTCTAAAATCAAAATATTTCATCAACTTCCAAAAATTCTTTTTCAAGTAAGCTCATAAAAAAGAATTTGTTAAAGTAATTTCAAAAATTCGAAGTAATAGAACGTCCAAACACCTTAATAATTCATTCTGAGGTGCCCAACATTGCCTGCTACACTTTTTTGCCGTTTTCTTTCCTCAATCTTTACATGAAAATGGAAATGTGATGCATGTGGTGTGAAGTTATTTGTCTTCAATAGTCTTGCATAAGGGATAGATGTACTGTGCGATGATCATGTTTCATGTTTTATTATTTTGCTGTAAAGATTGAATGGCATGGTCGTATCTCTCATGTTTGGCAGTATGACACTTTGGTACCAATAACCCATAATTTTTTTTCTAGCAAAATGTCATCTGAGGAGTGATTCCTATCTTTTTATGGTTATAACTTCTCTGTTGCAGATATCCTTCATAGATTCATGGCTATTGACTCGTAATCCTATCAAGAAACTACTGCTGAAAATCATGAGGAAGCCAAAACCTGGAGGAACGAAAGACTTTTTGCAAAGGCGGATAGTTTATTCATTTGGTGATCACTATTACTTCAGAAAAGAGCTTAGAATATTAAACCTTCTTACTGGGTACGTGGAATTTTGCTTGTGTTTTCATCATATCTCGTTTTCTAAGCGTTCTCACCTGATTGCATAAATCAAATAATTTTGAAGTATATTTTAGTTATAATTATCCGTGACTGATGTTGTGCAGGTACATATTCTTGATTGACAAAATGGGTAGGATTAGATGGCAAGGTTTTGGTTCAGCAAAACAAGAAGAATTGATATCCCTTCTTTCCTGCACGTCCCTTCTACTTGACGAAAAATAAGGAACGACCACACAAATCGAACAATCATAAACCGGTTATGCTCGAGTTGAACGATGTAAACGCGTGAACAATTGTCAATTTCTTGTTATATTTCACTATCTCAGCGTTGATTCTTTCTTTTGCTCAATTAAATGTCAATGCCTTGTCGAGAGAAATTTACACCAAGTGGTTTCAATCTTGATCGTGTTTACTATTCCTTTTATTGTTATTTTTGCTGTGGCGGAAGGACTTGTGAGGAGTGGAGGCTGTAGGGTTTAGTTAATTAGCTGATAAACTTCGGAAAATGATGCTATTGGGAGTCACCCAAAATATATCATGATCTCGACTCTCTCTTGAGATCGTATTAGATTTGAGCCATTTTTCATGTGATTGAAAAGAAAAGAAAAAAGCATTTTTCTACTTTTAAGTTTTAACCGTAAGCCATAAGAATAAAGTAGTGGAAACATTAATACCACCATATATTAATAGTCAGAATATAAAAATAAAATTTCCAACCATAGCATAAATAAAGCTTCAGAATGTATACTATTCTCATCAGACAATTTTACAACCACCTGTTGCTCGCAAAATTTCCTTGCGGCATCCACCTGCGACACAATCAAGTTCTTGATTCTTTTTCCTTGTGGGCAAACACTACTTCTCTTTATTGCTCATGCTGAGTTTGTCGACCCAATATGCGAGTTGAATAGACACACATTCTGAGCCAGTGGAACCATAAGAACTGAAATTTTTAATTGCATTTTCGACTCCGAGAAAATCGTAGACATCTTCGTCAAATGATGGGCTTATGCTTCTTAGCTCATCGAGACTCAAGTCCGAAAGCTGGCAATTTCTCGAAACACACATGGCGACGGACCTTCCAACTATATCATGAGAAGTTCGGAAAGGTATTCCCTGCGTGGTTGATATTATTGTTAGAATGGATTTCAAATATCAGGCTTACTGAAGGTGCCAAAAATTCATCCAGAGCACAACCTTTTCTAAAGTAAATGTTAGATCACAACAATAAAATAGACGAGGAGATGAGCAAGTTTTGGTCATTTTGATCAACAAATCATTAGTAGCATTCCTATCCACCAGACCTTTTCAAGTTTTCAGGTTGCTGAAATCATAGAATACGTTCACACAAGTTTCCAGCTCCACAATATAGCTTTTTCCTTGTATCCTCGACCAATGTGACAATTTCATCAAAGTTGGGAAACATATTATTAATGACGATTGACGATATTCAGCAAGGATCGAATCAAATGATGTGTCACGTACCTTTTTGACAAGGTAGTCTGCAAGTGTTGTGGCATCAAGATGACCAGCAGGTAAAGCTTTCCGAATTCTCTCATGATTAAAGGTGATGTTCTGCGCAAACTCTGCCGACACTTCAAGCATTCCCACTATGGCTTTGACACTGTCAAACACAGGTTCTTTGTCTTCCTGGTTTAAAGAATAAACATTCAGGCTGTCTCTAAAATTATAGGATCGGGATAGTTAAAAGTTCAACTTTATGATTTGAATTTTTTCCAATTCATGAACTTCCACGAGAAAAAGCGTATATACAGAACTGTTTTGAGAATGTCTTATATTTAAAAATTAGTTTTGAGAGGGTCATTCTCCAAAAAAAAAAAATTCCTCACAGGATTATAATAAAAATAAAAATAAATTGAAATAGCATGTCAGACTTCTAATCACCAGTAATGAAGCGGTACCAGAAACCATATGAAATTTATTTTTTTAAAAAAACATATGATGATGGAAAAATGACATTAAAGAAACCAACAACATCAAAAACAGTTAACATTGATGAGCAAGAGAGGGATTGTAATTCGAAAGAGGTGACAAACTGAGATTTGAGAAAGCAGTCGAGCCGGACGAGTAATACTTCATTTTGGGTAATTGAGTTGTTCGATTTATAACCTGTAAATCCCGGTTGTATGCATGAGGAAGACCCTTGCACAACACAAGAAGTGAAACCAGGTCTCCTATAACTCTGGCAGATTTTCCTCGGACGAGTTCCATTGGGTCAGGGTTCTTTTTCTGAGGCATTATACTACTTCCAGTTGAAACTGAGTCACTAGGAGTAAGAAAACCAAATTCTTCTGATGCCCACAATACCCATTCTTCACCAAGCCGGGACAGATGGGTGGCTGTGATAGAATTGGCAGAAAGGAACTCCATAACAAAATCTCGATCTGAAACTGCATCGATGCTATTTAATATGAAAATGTCACCAATAATTTTGGAAACCCAAATACTTAAGGGGGTCATACAAAGACAGAAATGGAACTCCAAAACAAAATGTTAAAACTTAAATTGCATCAATGGAAATAATCACAAACAAAAAGTCGGGGCCCGCTAGGATAAGAAAATGTACAAATTGGAATCCACTACATATTAACCATGGAATTGTTTGCGACTTCCGTAAATTGAACTGATTTGAAATGGAGCTAAAGAACTAAAAGAACCACAGAAGGGTATTCACTACATTGGAACAACTGCCTGAGGGCAATTCTTTCCGCTCCATAAGTTTGGCTTTGGACCATTTTACCTTTGAACTATAGACAGTACCAATGGAGATAGATTATCTATTGTTCACCAATTAAGAAAGTTTAGCCAAGTTGACTCACCATAGCTCAACAAACAAATCACAGGTATATTTAACATGACTTCGAAAAGGGATTAAGGGGAGATTACATCATAACTTATATGTACATTTTTTTTCACAAATTATGACTGATATGTTGTTCACGTGAGAAAATTGAGCTCTTGATCATAGCTCACGAGAAATTATGGAAAAAAAAATTGGCAGGGGAATGGGGTCAAAATACCCAATCAATGAAAAAATTTTACACCCCAAGCAATCAGGGAGAAGTAGATTCAATAGCATCTCTCAAACTGGTAAGATTAGCCGAAGAATTTTTATCTGATTATTTATGATTACTTATTTTATAAAGCCAATATTTTGTGTAATTGCACATGGCAGCTTTAGAAGGCCATTTCAGTGACCAATAAGGCATCTCAATTAGTTTGAACTTTGAACTAAACCTGGCTTCTCAAAACCTAGCAAAGAATGAAATCACAAATATGGAGCATGTACAGGCACTCAAGACATCCTGTACAGGGACATGACCTGAATGTATATTTAATAAGCACCCATGAGATATGGCCCATACCTGTTTCTCAAGGGGGCAATGAAACCCAGAGCCTCAGAAGTCATAAATCTATCTATGGGCAAGCCAGTACCAGCTAATGCACATGCACCCAGGGGACAGAAATTCATTCTCTCTCGACAATCCAGCAAACGGCCTGCATCTCGTTCAAGCTGCAACATATTAGTTTCACAAATGATTAGCATCATGTCAGTTGAGCATGAGATTAGAGCATATGTTACAGATAAGTATATCTACTATCCTCTCAGCCATAAAAAAAACTACGTATTTGAGAAATAAAGAGGCAAACTTATGGAAATATGCATAGAGCACAAAGGTAGAAAATTTCCAGGGATGCGAGAACAAAAGGAAAATGGAACCAAACACCCGAGGCATTAAAACTTGGCTAGTTTACAAAAGAATTTCATTCGTCCCATAATCTATTAATTAAAACCAATATTCCTAGGAGACCTATACATACTCATAAACAGTCAAAATTGAATTCTAACTAAAAAATTGTTCTGGGGTAAGAACAAAATTAAAAAAAGGCCAACATGTCCAAGTTAAAAATACAAGTTAACGTCGAAATGAAATAAAAAATAATGAAATTAGAAAGGAAGTTTTTCAGGAACAATGATGTTTGAAATGATAGAGTGGGTAAGTTCTCCACAAATGAAGCAACTAACCTGCTCGACATATGCTAGAAGAAGATGTTGCAGTAAAACAGGTTGTGCCCGTTGCAAATGAGTATAACCAGGAACTATTAATCCCTCATTTTTCAGAGCTAGCTTCACCAGCGCAACCTGGAGATTTTACAGAAAACGTATCCGAGAGAGAGGAGTGAAAATTGATTGCACTGTAGGCATGCCAGATTAATAAAAACTAAACAAACATTGACAGGTGATCCCTGATGAGTAATCACATGCTACAACTGTTTAATTTATACACCAAAATTGACAACTTGTCTTTTAAAAAAAACTGCAACAGCTATGTCAACTAAAACTTCCGTCAGGAAAAGTAAGCTGTACTGAATACTGGTGTAGGCTGTAGCACATATCATTTAGGTGAATAACAGATTTGATTCGAAGTGGCGTACCTTACTAAGACAGTTTTAGTTTGAATTCTCAACAGAGCACTACCAATGGGAATCTCATTAAAGTCAATGCAGTTTTGATATAGTAAAATGAGCCAAAAAGTCACCCAACCTGAAGGTGTTTAACACGCATAACAATATTATCAATCGCATCACGACACCAGAGGCGAAAGTCAGTGCAAACTTGATCATTTCTACTGCGAGCAGTGTGAAGCTTCTTTGCAGGTTCGCCAACCAAATCAGTAAGCGCAGCTTCGATGTTCATGTGGACATCCTCTCTGTCGGTCCTCCACACAAACTCTCCTCTCTCAATCTGCCCCTCAATCTCAACAAGACCTTTCAAAATGCTGTTCTTGTCGTCTTCCGTAATTAATCCCTGCAATGACATCATACAATAAGACAACCAAAGCAACATTTTTACAAAATAATCGTGTTACAGTAAAACAAAAAAAAATCGATTTTGAAGTGGTACTCGACAGGAAGCAACTGTAATACATTCATTTGCAGGTAATGAAGATGAAAAAGAACCTGACGAGCAAGCATTGACGCGTGAGCGCGGCTGCCCATAATGTCATGCTTGTAAAGGTCTTTATCGAAGGAGATCGACTCCGTGAATTTCTCTACAGCTTCGGTGACGCTGCCCTCAAATCGTCCTCCCCAGAGCTTGACTTCCTTGGAATCCATCTTCACGGCGGCGACTGGCGAGAAGGAACGGCGGTGGATTGAATAGATAGGTAAATTAGGGCTTCCAGTAATGGGGGTTGGGAGGAGCTGGGGTTTGGAGAAGGATGGGAACAGGTGCGGAGTGTCTGAGAACAGCTTTGACTCCATTTCAAAGGCCAAATACAAAATTCTGAGTAGTGTTAAGATTTACAAAACATAATCGATACCATCTGTTCAAATTCTAAGTTAATCTCAACCCTTGACTTTTATATTATTAGGCTTATCTATATATTTGCTCGCAAGTATTTCAACCAGACTGTTTGTGAGGTCTTTGAAACTCAATTAGATAAAAATTTGTTTGAATTCGTTTAATAAGGATCGTTAAGATAAACGAACCAAACTCGAGTTTTACAATATTCTGCTCGTTAGCTCTTGAACATGTTTATTGGTAAGTTCGTGAGTCATCTCTTAGATGAAAAAATAATAGTTTTGATATTTGATTTATTGATTTTGTACATTAATTATTAAAGATATAGAAAAATCTATTAAATTTATTTATTTTAATAAATTTACAAGTTTAAATAAGAATGTCAAAATTTTCTCTAAATATATAATTCATTTTTTAATGAATTTAATGAAGATTTAAATATATAATTCATATTTATAAAGTTCGTTTAGGTTCGATAAAAGTTTGAATAAGCTCATGAGCCATGAATATATTCGTTAAATAAAGCTCGAGCTCGGCTCCATTATAAATGAGTCAAGCTCAAACATTCAAGAGTTCGATTCGACTCGACTCGATTATCTCTAGACTCTCTACATAATATAACGGATAAACTTTGTTACTTGAAAAATAAGGTCAAATTTTTGTATGAACTTCTATAAGGATTTGATCTATTAGAATTGTTAATTTTTTAGTACTGCTTCGAGCTTACTATGCTATTCTTTCATATTTTTGTTCTCAGACTTTAGTTAAGGATGTTCAATAAAATGGATTTAGATAGATATAACTCGTTTATTCTACAAGTCAAACGATATAAGTTCATGATTAAAAATGTTTTTTTTTAAATAAGTATTATTTATTTTTGAGTTTTTTATTATTTATTTATCTAATTCTAAAAAATTGCCTTCAATTACCGAACTTAATCAGCGGACAGCTAAGTTCGGTAGGCCGTGCTGTCCAGCTCCTCGTTCATCTGTCTAAATTCACATTTCACACACAACCACACAAGAATACACTCACAAATTTGTGAAATATATAGTATAAACACACACACATATGTATCTATGTATATACATGCGCACTAACTTTTTTTGCTTTGGAAGAATGCCGACATATGGTATATACACGCATATATATACGCTAGCTCGCACTCCTGTTTTCTTACAGCATTTTCACTAAATATATCTTTGTATAAATGGATTTACAGCCTTTGTATTGATTTGACAAAGGGAATAAAGAGAGGGGTTTACAGGAAATGCCGGCGGAAAGGATTTTTGTGGCGGTGGCTGTGTCCATTTTGGTGGCGGTAACGGCGGTTGGTGGTGAAGGGAATAGCGTGAAGTTGACCCTGGAGAGGGCGAGCCACAGAGGGATTGAGCTGGGTCAACTCAGAGACAGTGATCGAATCAGACATGGCAGATTCTTGCAGCAACAATCTCTAGTTGTCGTTGATTTTCATGTTGGAGGAACCTACGATCCTTTTCTTGTTGGGTATGTACCTAGATTCTCATTTTTTTTTCTTTCTTTTGAAGATGTGTGTACGAGTATTTGCAGGGATAGTTGGTCAAATTTTGTAATTGTGCATAATAGCTTAAAAAAACAGAAACAGAAAAAAGATTTGCTTAAATTCTGTTTTCGTTAATGTTGGCATTGTTCATGGATATATGGGTTTAATCCTTGTTCTTTTATGAATTTAAGGTTTTATCTTTCCTTCATTCCTGTGTAAGATGATATAGTATAGTGTATTTGAGGTTAATGATTTAGTGAAGGATAATGTTCAAAAAAAGATTTGATTTTTGTGCCAACTTTATTCTGCTTTGAAATGATTCGTACATTTCTTGAAGTAGCTCTATCAGATTCTTGTCTATTAATATTAATCTTCAATGTTGGGATGGTGAATCTTTCTTTTTTGTAGGTTATACTTTACTAAAGTTAAGTTGGGGAATCCTCCTAAAGAATTCTATGTGCAGATAGATACTGGGAGCGATGTGTTATGGGTCAGTTGCAACCCCTGTACTGGTTGCCCCACATCGAGTGGACTCCCGGTAAAGATTCTCCTTTGCTTTGAAATTCTTTATCAATTTAGTTTTTCTTGAACTTTTCTGTTTGTTTTTGTTACTGTGGAAGCATAGTTTGGAGGATGTAATTTCACTGATATTAAGTGCCTATCAACAGATTCAGCTCGAGTTTTTCGATCCTTCCAGCTCATCAACCGCGAAGCCGATCTCATGCTCGGACCAAAGGTGTACTTTGGGAGCACAATCTTCTGATTCTTTTTGTTTGGATCAGAATCGCTGCGGATACAAGTTTCAGTACGGTGATGGTAGTGGGACGTCAGGATATTTTATACAAGATTCTATGTATTTAGACACGGTAGTCGGGAATTCTTTGACTTCAAATGCTTCAGCGCTTGTTGTTTTTGGGTGAGATCTTGTTGATAGACGCTATTATATTCTGTTCGGAACATCAAACAAAACTGTTGAAAGGTAAAACAAACAAACGGAGACAAATATTTAAGTGGAAAACCATTATAAAATCAGAAGAAAAACTACTGCCAAATGGAGAATCCTATTTTATTCTAATGAAAGTTCTGATACTATTACCAGAGATGCCTTACGTATATAGCATAGTATAATTACATGGATATTACCAAAATTGTGCATGACATAGTATAATTACGTCAATTTCACCAATATTACCAAAAGCAGTTGGACCTGCGGGGTTGTTTCAGATCACACAGTCCCTGCATAGTTTTATATTTTCGTTGACTAAGTTGCATTGATTTTTTTTTGTTTTTTGAACAGGTGTAGCACATCACAGACTGGGGATCTAACGAAGCCGGATAGGGCAGTCGATGGAATATTTGGATTTGGAAGGAATGGTTTATCTATAGTTTCACAACTTTCTTCAAAGGGAGTTACCCCAAATTCGTTTTCCCATTGCTTGAAAGGAGGAAATGGTGGGGGCGGTATATTGGTGCTCGGTCAGATCGTGGACCCTAATCTTGTTTACACTCCTCTTGTTCCGTCACAGTTAATATATTATTCCTACTTTAACTGTTAAATTTTAAATGTTGAGAATGTGGTGAGAAGAAACAGGAAAATGCACAGGATTTACGAGTTCATTTCGACAAGGTCTACCAGAAAATCCCCAAAGATGGCCTTGATGCATATAGAAATATACATTTAGGCAAACATGTTAGAGGAAGCCATTCAGTAAATCTCAATAAAATTATATGCAATGTGATGTATGATCCCAGGATTTTATATTTGATTTCTCACAAAAGCTTTTCGACTCTTCCTTTTGGGAAGGGAGGATTAGGGAAATCCCAAGGATTGCAAATTTCTCCAGACCACCGTCACCTGAAAATGAAAGGAGTGATCTCATAGTTCTACTAGTTTTCATTCATGGAGAATGATGTGATTGATCAGTTTTCTTCATTCATATTTTTAGATTTGATTAACATCAGATTATTAGGATTCATATTGACACCATAAATCCTTTATTCCATGGTCAACGCCTTCAAATGTAGTTAGTTTAAGTTCCGACAGAAAATAGATCTCTACGTTAAAGGGGTGATTTAAAGTGAATTAAGCATAAAAATTCTGATAAATGTTCACTAATGCATTCTGTCATCGACTTTTCATCAATTTATTAAATTAGATGTGCCACCTTCTCGCTGCATTTTGATTACTGTTTCCACGTTAAAATTCTCAGGCCACATTACAACATAAATCTACAAAGCATTGCTGTAAATGGGCAGACATTATCCATTAATCCGTCCGTATTTGCAACATCCGAAAACCGAGGAACCATAGTCGACTCAGGAACAACATTGACCTACCTTGCACAAGAGGCATATGATCCTTTTATTGCCGCTGTATGTTATTTCTGTTTGTTTAGTGAAATGAATACTACTAGGTATTCACATATCACGAACATTGAATTTGTCATTTTCAAGAATGTTTATGTAATAATTTACATTACATGATACTCATAATACAGCATCTCTTATCTTTTACAGATTACGCAATATGTTTCACAGTCTGTTCGTCCAATTCTTTCAAAGGGAAACCAGTGTTATTTAGCTGTCTCCAGGTTTTTCTTTCAACCTCGTCATCGTCACATATCTTTTGTGTTAGTTGCCTTTGCTTATTCTTGTTTATACATTCTTTTCTATAGTGTCTCGGAAATCTTCCCTACAGTTAGTTTTAACTTTGCTGGTGGTGCATCAATGATACTAAACCCTCCAGACTACCTTTTGAAGCAGGATTCTATCGTAAGTCTACACATAGTATTACTTGGAACTCCTGGAATTTTGACATATCTCAACCATGTTTGGGGCTGTGCGAATATTAGTTGTCCTTACGGAGTTTAGACTTATTCAAGTAAGATCTTGGCGGTATAACAAAAGATAAAATCACTTATATGAATCTTGAAATCTTGAGTTACTGTAAGCTCATCAAGCATTTTGTGTTTTTGGAAATTACACCCTTTCTTTAATGTAAGTGAAGATATGCCAGGAAACAAAATGTAACATGGAACGTGTCGTGTTTGTCTGTGTAGGCTGGTGCAGCCATGTGGTGCATTGGCATTCAGAAGTTTCAGGGTCAAGGAATTACAATTTTAGGAGGTATGAAGTGTATATTACACTGTTTCTTTAGCTCTCATATGTTACTACTTACTAGTTAGGTTAGTTAGGTTTTACGAATTATTGTGGTCATAAATTTTAAGTCGGAAAATCTGGTGTATTTGGATTTTTTTCGTAGTCTCGAGCACCAATGAAAATATGATATTACCTGGTTTTCGAGGGAAAGCGTGGAAGAAAAAGGAGTAAAAAGATATGTTTTATTTCATCATTTTGAGAAATATCTAAACCCTCCTTTTTCTAGTCTTGAAATCGATTTTGACTGGCTTGGAACTTAACTTGCTTGTCCACAATAATATTAAATCTCACTCGAGCGTGTTCAGAGATGTTTCTGTGATCGATCCATTAGTGAAAAAGATCAGAAGGAAGTTTTCTGGTACGATTTTGCATGAGTTCTTCTTTTCAATCTCACAGTTAGTTTAACTAAATCTTGACTCACATGTTCCTGGTCTTTAAGAGACCTCCTATCTTAGGACTGGGATATATATGTGAATATTTATAATCCTTGTTTTTCTCTCATTTTCTCAGCTATTCATTGAAATGAGAACTAATACAGATTTTTATCAATTGGCAGATCTTGTCCTAAAAGATAAGGTCGTTGTATATGATTTATCCGGTCAGAGGATCGGATGGGCTAATTATGACTGTAAGTTTCATGACACCATGTTTCTAAATCTCAAACTTCGATCAATCGCCAGAATCTGCGAACCTAACTGCATCGTGTCTTGTACTAGGTTTGTCGTCTGTAAACGTATCCACCACTAGTACAGGTAAAACCGAATTTGTCAATGCGGGACAACTTGGTGAAGCTAATTCAGCACATTTTGAGGATCCTTACAAGCATATAATAATAAGTGTGATTATAGTTTTATTGTTGCATGTATCATTCTTTAGTGTTTTACCATTTTTGTAACTCGTTTCTTTGTAATTACTTTTAGTTTGCAGTCTTAATTCATTTCAGAGACAGGAAATGTGTATTTTGTATGCCTCGAATGCAACTTTGTTCCACTGAGATTATAGGTTGTTTTTTGAGCAGAATGGTCACGTTGCTGGTTTATAATGTTGTATTAATTTTTCGAGGGAAAAAAATGCTTTTCTGGATTTTTTGGATTTTTCTAATGAATTAAAAATCATTACTAAATTTATGTAGTGATAGGGGTTGATTGTTCTTGATTTGAGGTGTCTATTTAATGTAGAGATTTAATAACTTTTTAAAATAATTTGTTTTTATGGAGTTGTTAATTTGTGGGATCCAATTGAATTATAAACATTTTCCACTTCATTTGTAGATTAAATTCGCAAGATCTTGATGAAAATATAAACGTTTTTATATAACTATATTGATTTTG
The DNA here is from genome assembly GCF_012295235.1 of Primulina huaijiensis. Classification (NCBI taxonomy): domain Eukaryota; kingdom Viridiplantae; phylum Streptophyta; class Magnoliopsida; order Lamiales; family Gesneriaceae; genus Primulina; species Primulina huaijiensis. The sequence goes on along the minus strand of NW_027359516.1, from coordinate 378,502 downwards.
TAATTTATAAATATCACTATACGTTTTGATTGATTTTTTTGAACCAACAACTTAATTTAACATGGATGACATTCGTAGACTTGAAAAAAAAATTATCAATATCTGATATATATATATATCTATATTATTAAATATAAAAATTTTTATGACACAAATCTCATATTAAGGTCATTCATGAAAAAAAATTTATTTTTTATGTCACAAATATTACTTATTATTGTAAATATAAACAAAGTTAGAATAAAGATATGTGAGACCACCTGGTAGCAATTAATATTTACTTACTAGTAAAGAATAAAGACCTTTAAAATATATCCATCAAATAAATGATTTACGAGATAATTTTTTTTACAATGCTTACGAGATAAATTGGGTAATCAAAAGAGAAAAAAATGAACTTAAAATGATAAAAAAATAAATAAATAAATTAAAAGCTTGACTATCCTTGACCATCTCCATTCCAAACCAATCATAATTTTTTTTTAAACAAATAATTTATGCCGTAATCTCCCATATATTTTTTAAAAAAAATTTTTTAAAAATCATCAGTGTAAAAAAAATATGGTTTTCGTTGCTCTTCTAGTCAGTTATTCAATAACCAAGGAGTGATTGGAAGAGTTTCTACTTATTTTAACGTGATTCTTTTACAATAAAAATTAAAAAAATGAACGAGAAATAAAAGTAAAGAGTGTTTGGAAACAAAAGTTTAAAAATAATACAAGCTAAAGTTTGAGGGTTTGAAAAAATTTAATTACAAACATAATTTTGTAAAATAACAATGATATACTTAACCTATGTAACATTTATCTCTTTCAATCATCTATATTTGCGTAAGAACCCTTTATTACAACATATTTATATAATTATTATTATATTTCTAATATTTTGTATCAAATTAATTTCTCTTGTTATAATATGAATTCTTGAAAATTTATGTCATACGATTAATAAAAATAAAAAAACTATAAAATTTGTAAAAATGCAGAAAATATGTAAAAAAATATGGAAATGAAAATTATAAAAAAAAATACAAAATATTTTTAAATAATAAATACTTTTAATAAAATATGATTTGAATTTTATGAGTATCATTCAAAACTTTTAAAAACTCATATCATATATAAATAAAATTTAATATTTTAAAACATCTCAAACCTTCCTTCAAACAGAGTTGCTGAAAGNATAAATATTTTATTATTATTTAAATAATATTTATATTTAAAAATAAATAAAAAAATTAATACATAATTATAATAATCAGAACAAAAAAAATTTACAAAATTACAAAAAAAGAGCTCTGCACCAATTCTCTTGCGCCAAATTTGGCACAGAAGTGGAGGATGAGCTATTTTAGCCATTGGAGCAAACCTTTGCACCAAAATGGTGTTAAAAAACACTATTTTGATGCAAAAGTTAGAGATGCTCTAAGTAATTCGTATTCATTGACAATCACAAAACCAATAAAAAAATTTCAATTATCAAAATTCAAAAAATATTTATAAAAAATTGAGAGCAATTGTGAAATATGATGAATTTTTAAGGATATAAATGTCAAAATAATTTTAAATCATTAACAAAAACAAAAAAGTATTAAAAAAAACATCGCAATAATTTTAAATCATTAACAAAAACAAAAAAGTATGAAAAAACATCGCAATCTTACTTCTGGCTTTTAGTTAAAAATTACAGAAGTAGATACAGAAGTTATCATTCACAAATACTCAAAAACATTTTCTTTCAACTAGAATCCAAAAAATGTTAACTGAAAGTTTTCTAAAACCTTCCTTTAAACAGTGTTGTGGAAGGTCCTTATGTAATTATTATCCATGAACAATCACAAAACCAATCCAAAAATTTCAATTATCAAAATTCGAAAAAATTTCAGGTGTGGCCTGATGGCCGAAAGAAAAGAAATGATTTAAAGTAAAGAAAAGGAAAGAAAGAATTCTTTTGAGACGAAAAAAAAAGGAGAGAAAGTTATCATTTAATTATAATATTCTGACTTCGAGATTACTTCGAAAAAAATGCTTCGAGTTTCAGAAAATTTTGCGACACTTTTTGGAAGCAAAATATCACACACTATATGAGTATTTTAGACCCGGGCTTCTGACCTTGTAGAGTGTGAGAGAATGAGGGTTCTTAATTCTTAGACCTTTTACGGTAATTATTTTTCTTAATTTTCAAACAGTAAAATTTAAACAATTCGATTCGATTTTTATTATTTTAGAGATCTTGTGCTAATGTGTCTGGTGAGGTTAACCTTCATATCAGAAATCAATATAGCAATTAATAATACCATTCATCCAAAAAATTATAATATCATTCATCTCAAATGGTAAAGAACTTTGACAAACATAACCAAAAACAAATTCTGAATAGTTCCCAAAAAACCCAAAAACATTTCTTAGCTTGCTCATGTGCGATCAGCCAAAAGAAACTAGGCTCCAAATATCCCCAAAAAAGCCTAGCCTAGATTAAATCGTATAATCCATTCCTAGTACCAACACGCATCAGCAATAAAACATAACATCCTTCACGTTATCTTTGATTAAAGGCAAGGCCCGGACCTGTATATTCCTCTCCCTCGTGGCACCAACACCTCCGGAGGTTGACCCACTGTCTGACGTGTCAGTTCCTTCGATGTAGTAACGAGCACGAAATGCCGCCAAATGGGCATAGTATGCTGGCGGAACTGCACAATGAGTCAGAAATTATAACCAACATTTTCGTGAAAACAGGTCTGGGTGAGTACTACCTTGAAATCGAGCAAAATTATGAATATTCATAATATTAGATCAAGTAGTAATATTTTATTGCTAAGTGAGTCGAGCTTTCACCAGCTTGGTTTGTATGCCTATTCCCATTCACACCCTTTAAAGCAAGCCAGGGGAAGAACTTTTTATTCGATGCAATTTCATGAATTGTCAAATATAATTTACCTTGAAATATTTAAGATGGATAAAAGTACAAATAACCAGCTGGAAGATAACAAGCACGGGACTAACCTATGGAGACTGATCGAGTGCACCTCGCATACCTGCAAGGATTAGTAGTTCCATTATTATTTATACTATTATATTTATATTCTATACTTTTATATATAAAAAATTCCGTCCAGAAGACAACACCTTTTGTTTCCAAATTACTTTACACCAACATTTTTCCTCAAAATTGTCATTGCGACATATTTTCAATATTACTTCTCTCGAATTGCATTATGACCCCTACTAATTTCTATCAATTATTATTAAATTAAACAAAAAATTTAAAAACTTACAACTACATTTTTTCTCAAAGTTCAATTGCAACTACTTTTCAATATTTTTCGTCTCAAATTGCCCGTAGTGCCTCACATTTAATAAATAAAATCATATATAAATTATTATTATAATTTTACACACATAATTTACTAGTTATTATTATTCATGGAAAGCCCTGATATAGTCAAAGTAATGAAGGCCGCATACGTGTAGCACAGGTTGTTAGTCAACAACTGCAGACCATCAGCAGTGAAATTGTTTTCATCATACAATACATGGTAATGCGTTGGACGACTGGTACCCTGTTCGACAAGGATTGAAACAGATCATAATAATTACCAAAAAGGAATATAAATATTATGTATCCACTGTGCACGAAGCGGTATTTACAACATTAGAGAAAAAACGAAGAGATGTAAATGAAAAGAGCCAAATCACAACAGAAGCTTACTTGGATTCCTGCATGGCTACAGAGGTAAAAGTCAAACTCATGGGGATGACAGATATGAGTGTCGACTACAGTACCTAAATTTTTAAAGCATCGCTGGGTTACACGCAGTAGGTGGATACCAGAAACTAACACAGGGTTCCTAATATGCATTAAAAAACTTGGTACCAGGCAGAATGTTGCCACTCTTGTCTGTTGTACTACGATCAGAATGATTTTCAGCAAAGAGGCGAGTGTGGTGCCTCTTTTGCACCACCACAAAAGTAACTCTAGGTAGATACCCTTCTTCTATAGAAACACAAGCCTGAAAATAGATGTGTGTTTTCCTCATCGAAATGTCCAGTGTAAACTTTTTGGTTCAAAAAATAAGTATAAAAATCACAAAGTCACTGTACCTTTCTGATTGCATCCATTTCTTCCAGAAGAACTTGGTTAAATTGTCCCTCACTAACGCCATCCCTGCCATTTTAGAATCTAACAAGTACATTACCACACAAGATAGTGCAAGTATAATCACACTAAGAGTAAGTTGGGGTAAAGAAACATAACCAAAAAAACAAGGATGGCATTTTTTCCACAAATAATACCATAATTACTTTTTCCTTTTTTGGGAAAAAAATTGAGTTTGGTCAGGCATTTATAATTTTAAATTCTAAAATTATACAGAAAACTACATTTTTGGTCCTACATGTTTACTGCTTTACGATTTTGGTCTATTATGTTGCCAAATTTCATTTTTAGTCTGCATACTTAATTTTTATTTTTTTATGCAATTTTAGACCTTTTTTTGATGTGTCATTGATGTGACGGCATATGGTGCTGATATGGCACTCAGCACTTTCAATTAAAAAGGGCTGAAATTGCAAAATATTGAAAGATATAAGACTAAACTAAAATTTGACAACAAAGCGGACCAAAATCGCAAACAAGTAAGCATATATGACAAAAAATGCAGTTTTCACAAAATTATAATTATAACCATTTAAAAACCTGAAATCATGAGCCACAAAATGCAGCACTTCAGAACTTTACTCCCACTTCTCTTCAAAAAAGTATTAAAAATGTCTTTTTCCAAGCATCACATCAAAACATAAATCTCCTTTTGTTCGAATAAGTTACTACCGAACATGTTAGCTATGAAGTATTTAGTTAAGTGCTTTCATATCCCAACTCTTCCTAAAAAAAAACGATCAAACCTGTAGAATATAATCCTGTGCGGCTTCTGCCCCGTGGACTTGTAGAAGGCAAACATAAGTTCTCTGCACTCAAAAATGAATGATAAGGAGCAAAGAATAATAATGCAATATGTGTCCAGTGGTAAAATTCTAACCTAATCATTCCACCATGAACTGTGCCTTTTTTAGGATCTTGTTTTGCTGTGTAAAGATCCTGAATTATTTCTTCCCTGTGAGACTGTGCAGAAACCAACCCTCGATACTTCGTAACTTCTGGCCAATCCATTGAAGCCACCACCTGCAGATATCAAGATAGGTCATGTCAAGTGTACAAACTGCTACGAAAACAACGATAAATGCTCATCATGTACCGCAGCAATAGAAGGGCTGGAATCTTCTCCTGATGGAGGATGGGTAACATCGGCACCAAAGATTATAGTTGGGCGTTCAGTTAGGAAAGGAATTCCTCTGGACAAAGCCTGCACGAGAACAGTGTTCCTTCCTCCAACCTACATCAAACCATGACCACGAGAATATGTGCCAGGTTATAAATATCAAGGAGAAGAATCATGGACGGAAACACCATAACAGAATATGTTCAATCAAACCTTCACATTTATTTTTAGAGAGACATTCTCCAAATATTGTCCACTGATTCTTGATGCCTTCTTAGGGTGACAACATTGGGTGACTATTCCCAATTCAGTCTCACAAATTCTCTTGATCTTCCCTGTTGGGGTTTTTTTTTTTGGAGGGGGGGGGGGTGTTATACTTTAAGCAAATAGCAACAATAAATTAGACTACAGTATCCAAAGAGAGTTGCATACCATAAGACCCACTGATGTCAGGCAAAATCACAATCAGTAACTGAAGTTGTTTACCACCCAGTCTAGATGCAGATTCAGTGTGAATATCAACGAGAGCCTTCTCCATCTGACCAGGATTAGCTGAACGAATATGAATCAATGGTTCCGAATTAAATTCCTGAAAAAAATCAGACCATTATAAGTACAATCTAGACTTTCAGCGTGTCAATGAGATTTACGAATAAACCAGTACTTGTTTAAGCAATTAAGACCCACCATCCCCTTGTTGCAACACATGCTGATCAATTCATGGCAGAACATGCTTGGATCTATATGACGGGAAAAGCTGATACAGGTCCAGAACTCCACTTTTCCACCATTCACCATTTTCTGAACAAATGGTCGATGTATCCCAAAGTAACAAGTTTAGAAATATCCTCACTATCAACACGGAGATAAAATAGCAGTATTCTTCCGACAGACCGGACACATTTTTATTTCATTAAATCAAAAGTATAAAGGAATCAATGCAGCCTCATACAGGCATTTACTAGATAGCGAATTTAATTTCTAATTAAGGGCTTATTTGGGGGAAAAAACAGTTCACCTTATTAATCATGTTCCACTGCCCAACCCTAGGGGCTATAGTGGACTCCCTTCCAGTCCCATGATATTTCAGCTGGCAATTCAAAATTAGGCGAGTTAATAAAAACCGTGCAAAAAATAGCAGGTAAGTCAACAAGCAGAGAATTGTACCATGGGAGCAGGCAAAACACGTGCTTCGATGGAAGTAAAATCAGGTTTAACTTGAATGCCAAACTCCTCACTGACAAGTTTATTACCATTGTAGTTGTTACAACGAACCATCTACAGATTAAGGTCAAAGGTATTCAGATTTCAGTATCAACTAATTATGATTTATCAAAGGCAACGTCATAAAGAAACAAGAGGGTAAATGCTATAAACACATGCCTCGATAATGCTTCTCTCTCTCTCTTTTGGACGTTGACAAGTAGCTTTCAAAAGCTCAGAAACTTGTCTTTCATTTAGTCTCTTGGAGTATCTTTGACCATCAACAATTTTGCATAGCTTTGAGAAAGAACAGGATGTGGTAAGCCAATTTTACAGCATTGACACAAGAGCGAGGCAGGAAAACGAAATAACAAGGTATGAAACAAGTTACCTCCATAGGGAGGTAAATGGGTTTCGAATCACTTCCAGCTTGAACAGCAGGCAAAAACGGATATTGAAGTGTGATATTATACTTCTGACGAAAGTACTGTACAACAGATATCTTTTCTCCAGACTCATCAACAGGAAACCTGCAAGTTAAGAAATATCTCAGTTTTGAAGGATCTAATCATCAGTGAAAATAAGTCAAGATTTAGCAATATATCAAAGAGAGTGAGTGTGCGACTGTGAGTCTGTGACAAAGAAAGTTTCGATCTGATTTATCCACAATGACACATTACATTCAAGATACAACACCACAGATATAATTTCACCGGCCAATAGTCAAAAGATATCCAGCACACTGAACGGTAGTATACTAGTATGAATATCATAATGAAAATGAATAAACCAAGTCTCATTGAATGATAAGGAGGGTGAGTGTTGTGACGTAAAAGCACAAGATTGAGGCAAAGCTTGCCTAAAAACAACTAAACATCAAAAATTTTAAAATTTCTCACAACAATAGATGATCGGTGCCACGAGACCATTGATACCACCACATAGTAGGAAAAGAGTATTGCTAAATAAATCCCGATATGGTGCCAAGTAAAGGTAACTCGGAAGATATTACATCAGCTGTTGTGCAGGTTGAGTTGATATCCCTGATATCTTGTATCGCTTGATATATTGTTGATGATTAAGCTCCACTTTAACTCCTTTTAAATTCTTTTTCACCTAAAATAACATGAAGAGATATCTCTTTACTCTTCGGCATGGCTCAAATTGGAAATGCATATTAAAAAAAAAGAAGCAAAGTTAACTGATGGAGTGTAAACTAATTGTAAACACTTTAACTCCAACAGTTCATTGAACATACGTCAAATGACTGCCTCAATACAATGCCCTCGGCAGACAGAATACATTTCATTTTGTAAACTAGTAGACCACAATCTTCCCAGTAAAATCAAATTTCAAATAATTAAAATTAACATAAAAGCAGGAGGATGTAATTTTATAGGCACATCTGCATGGAATAAGTTACAAGAGAACCTTAATACGGTCTTGGTCAGACAATGGCCTAGTTAGATTCCTGCTGAAGTACTTTGCGACATATTCAGAAACCAAAACAGGTTCAAAAAAGGCTCTAGCCGACATATCTGCAATGCCACAATTTAATGATCGTATATAAGTTTGTCGTTACCTAAAATGACAAAAATGCGGTTGTTCTACCACCACCGAGCAGACTAATGATGGTGTGAGAGGAACGCTCAGCGGTATCCTCACAGCAGCAACCAAAAAATAGCAAACGAAAAGAATGTCAAAGAATTAATACTTATGTTGAGTGAGAGACCCATCTGGGTTGGGCGAAGACTCTGGTAAAAACCTTGCCAGTATTCCAGACCATCACCGAGCACCCCTTTCTGACCTAACTGAGGAGAGAAAAATGACCTTCCAACAACCTCAAATCTGCAATCGAAAGAGAGGAAACCAAAACATGTATTAAAATGGTATATGCTTTTGCACATACACACACATAATTAGATGCAAACTGAATATTGATAAACATTTAAGTAGGAACACTGAAAAAGGGAACCTATTGGATGGATTCTCCCTAAGAACCACATCAAGACATTGTAATGTTTCTTGCGGAATATCGAGTTGTCTGCCCTGTAAGAATTGCTGAAGATGATGAAGATCAGCCTTCGAGGCAAATTTTATGGAAACCTTGAACTCTCGCTCCCTCCTGCATAAAGCACCAAAACATTTTAGCCAAGTGAATGCACTGAATGGGAACCAGAATTTCACGATTTTTCAGTAGCTCAGCTCAACTGCCATAAAACGTGGAAATAAAAATATAATGTTAATCTGTTATATTCCTAGAACAATTACATCATAATCTTCAACATCAAATTACTCTACTTAGCCAAACAAAAGTAATTTAAAAACGCAAGCGCATATAAACAATAAACAAAAAGTGTCCAAAACATGAGAATAAAAATATAACATTAATTTGTTGTTAATCTGAGAATAATACACTATTTTATTACCCTGAAGGCATTATAAGACCTCTGCAGAACCTGCACCAGACTGTATCAGTCAGGGATGGAACCAGAAAATGGATGGGGGGCAAAAAAAAATTTAAAATTTTAGATTTTAGTGTGTGCAAGAGAAAATATCGAGGAAAGTGAAACAAATATAATTATTTTTAGGCCCCTAGAACATAAAATTAAAAAATTGAGGGGGCGGGTGGGCGCATTGGCTCCGTCACTGATAGCAGTTACATCATACTCTGTAACATCAAATTACTCTACTAAACAAAACAAAAGGTAACTTAAGAACGCAATTGCAACAAGCAATAAACAAAAACAAAAAGGGTCAACTTGAATTAACAACCAAATTTTCAAGTGTCAAGACAGTTTATAGCATTAACCTGTCTGCTCTATCTTCATCAACAAGCTTAACAACAAAGTCTTTAGAGGCAAAGGGCAGTTGCCCTGCCGTGTAGGCACTTTTTCTCCCATCATAAGCCAACATTCGCTTCCCCAGGTGGGATGTATGATAACAATTGACAAGCTCCTTCATAATAAACCGACATACTCTCTTTGAGGTTACTTCCGGGGTTATCGAAACCTAAAAAAATCATCAGTTAAAACAAAACGTTTAACGAAGGAACATTCACATGTCAACATGAAAAATGAACTTACCAGATTTTAAATTCTAAAGAAAAAGGAAAAGACAAACCCAAAAAAAATAAAAAAATAAAAAACCAAAGTACATGAATGAACAAATGTACAAACAAACTATGGTCGATGGACAAAACTATCCAATCAAATATAGAAAAAGGCGATGTCAAGAATATGGGCAAAAATACAATATGATCACGAATCAAAGCGCATGTCGTGCGAGACTAAGCCTGAATTCTGTGAAGCAACATTACTTGCATACATAAAGTCAAGCGGATTATCACAAAGGGTAACGACTTTGCAATCGTATATGCACATGCATCGCAAATCAGACCAACTGTCAAAGAAAGATGGTAAAACCGGCACACCACACACGTACATACAATTACACATGAAAAAACAGACAGAGAGATTGAAATCAATATCGCGTGTCAACATGGATAGATCCCCATGGAAGAAAAAGATCGAATTACATGTTGCAGTGTAAGGATTTCCCAGTACAAACAGAAGATGAACTATGCAAGATTAGATCACGTTCCAGAGAATAAAAAAACGATTAAATCACATTCGAGAGACTGTGCACTACAACTACGCACTGGTGAGACTGGGAGCAAGTGATTCGTACGAAACAGGAAAATCACATACGTCATATTGATGCAGATCGCGGTTGGCTACTTGAACCAGAAAGTGATTGGCCCTAACTATAACCTTCTGCCCCTCGGTTCCGAAACCTGGCCGCGCCGGTTGTGCTATCGCCTTCGAAGACATCGGAGTCAACCGCTGCTGCCCTCGTGGATTCTCTACCGCCAGATCATGCTCCACTGGCTGAGGCTGAACTTCAGCCGAAGCGGGTGGCGCAACCGTCAACTTCTGCTCCACATCGTGGCTCAGCGCTGCCACGACAGGCGGCGTCGGAGATAACGGAACTGATTCAAAAGGTAGAACCGACGAGGATGCTACCGATGGCGGCGGAGGGCCATAAGAACCGCGCCCTCGACCGCGGCCTTGACCGCCGCCACTAGAAGGCTGCCTTCCTCTTCCACCTCCACCTGCACCGCCGCCGCGATAAGTCTGCGCTCCTCTGCCGCCGCCGCCGCCGCCGCCTCGCCCTCTTCCCGACATTTTCGCCTTTTCTGCTTTTTAGACGCAATAAATTCGAAGAATGTTGTATGGAAACAGCCGAGTAAGTATTTGTGTATTTATATATGCGCGGGGAAGAGTTGAGTCGCGTGGGAGTGGGGAGCGGATGTAGAGTACGAATTACGCGGTTCGTGCAGTTACGTGATAAATCGTGTTACACAATCCACCATTATTCACTATCACTAGCGCGTTTTCAAAGAACTGAAAGCAACTGCAGGCAAAAGGAGTTGGGTTAGATTTTTACCCGGCATAGGAAAAGCGTGTGAAATGGGCTTAAAATTTTTGAAATATTATTATTATACTACTGGATATCGTAATGATTGCGTACGATAAGCGGTTCACTGCACCATATGTAGAATAAACGGACACGAAACGGCGAACGATGGTGTACAGTTTCAAGTGGTTGGACTATTTTACCCTTACTTTTTGCAGGTTGCTTAGCCTGCTAGGTTTTGTTTTAACATTTTTCTCGCACACTAAAAATTGTATTACCTCCGTTCAAAAAAAAAGAATTTTGTCCTACCTAGCATCTATTTCTCAGCACACTAAAGGTTGTTTAGCCTGTTAGGTTTTTGTTTCGATTTTTGTAAACGGTCTCACGAATTTTTATTCGTTAGATAAATTAAATCTGTCTCTTTTTATAATAAAAATAATATTTTTTTATTATTTATTCTAATAAAATATTTTTCTCGTGATATTGATCTGTAAAAACATTTCACGTAAGTTTTTTTATGTCAATTCAAATCCACGTGCTGCAAGAAATTTAATTCTATATTATCCACCAATGCATTTTTTTATTAAAAAAAAAAAAAACTGATGGAAAAGACTTTAATTCACTCCACGGTCGGCTAACTTTGATGCTCATACAGTTGCTCTCATACCTCAGTATCTGTATCTCTAAACTTAGTTTGGATATCGAGAGAGAAAAGAATATGATGGAGAATAAAAATAATTAGTTTTCCTTCTGGAAATTTTTGTTCTAAATAACAAATTTTCATCTTTTTTTTTAACTTACATTAAAATAATAAAAACTCCAGGACAAATAAATTTTTGAAATTTCCTTTCTTTTCCCTTATTTTCCTCTCAAACAAAGGTCTGGTGTTTAAGAATAATCTTCTATGGGTTGATGCGATCTGTTTTTTTTTTCTTCACATTTTTGTTGTGATGCCTCTTTCGATGGTTCATATTAATATATGGAAGTTGTAGGTTTAAAATAATAATAATAATAATAATAATTTAAATGACTAAAATCATTTCAAACCCAAAAATTTTCAAACGTTTTAAATTTTAATTATTCTTTATATTTAAATGTAACTTAAATTTATTATCGATTGCAAGTATTTATCTGATTATGATAGTTTTATTTATAAATTAATTATTTTTTTAATAATAATATATTAATACAAAAATTTAAAACATAGATAAATATTGTTTGGTTGAAAAACAAAAGCAATCTTGATTTGGATGATAACTATTTTTTTTTCCATCTTTCTAAACATCTTTACTCAAGTATAAGGTTTCTGTCTCAAGTCGGAAACTGAAACTCAAGATCAACCAAGCTGTAAATCTGGCGAACTGCAGTCTTTCAATTATATCTCACAGCTCGATGATATAATGATAAGCCGCCAAAATGATTGAATAGAAAATTCAATTTTACACAAGTCGTATTTCACAACAGCTCAATTGGTTCGAATGTTATCTAGGCTAAATATTAGTCGCAAGATCGGGATGATGGAAACGGAAACAACTATCAACTCGAATAGAGGAATTGTGGTATTTTGGTCATAACTATCCGTTCGGTTATTCAAATAGAACGTTTCAATATGCGTTACAAACCTAAGATAACAATCAACAGATCATCTTCGTAAGTCAAATTCTTAATCGGATATTAAGAAGATGATAAATCACGATGAAATTCCTGGTTCTACACAAAATGAAGAAAAAGTTCTAGATTGTTAATAGCTTGACCCGTTGAGCATATCTCTCTCGTAAGAAATTGGAATTGAGTGATTCTTGGTTCCATGGGAATATCAGAAAAAGAGCTAAAACTTTTATGTTTATTATTTTATCCAAAAATCGACGAATCAAGAGCTATAACAAAGCACAACCAACATATCAACTTGTACTAGCTTGGCAACAACTCGCTTGGAAGTTGGAATAGCTCAGATCAAGCAAACAGTTCAAGATCGTAACGTGCCAGATCAAACCATCAGACCAACACAGTTATCATCTCAATTTCAGAAAATGGCCAGAAACACGAATTTGATCGTTGTAATGTTAGAATACGTACACAACTTTTCCAAACGATCATATTCTTGTATCTATCATCTATATCATTATTGTGGGTTATAAATACAGCATATCGAAGATCGAATACAAGCTTTGGAAGTGGATTTAAAGCATATTCATCATACATTAAGAAATTAGCTAGATTGAGAGCAAATTCATGTATGATGATACATTTGATATATACATATATTGTAAGATTCATTGCACACAATCACTCTCATATATACACGAGAGTTGAGTTTCAAAGTTTAGATGAGTTAGCATTCACACGAAGACATTAAATATTGTGTTTGTAGTATTGTCATCATAGACGATAAACATTATGCGAATTGTGAGGTTGCGACCTACAATCGAGTGTGTTAGGAGTTTCAATTATAGATAAGTCATAAGTTGAAATGTGTTTGTACAGAGAGTTGTATAAATCAAAGTCGAATCCTTCTTAGCTGGAATAAGGGATGACTCATGAGTTGTTAATATCCGAACATCCATAAACAAATTTGTGTCTATTTATTTGTTACATTTAATTATTGTTATTGTTTTAAGATATATTGTTAAAACATTTTACGTGTTTTTCAGATACTTAAAATATTGCGCGTCAAGTTTTTTTATAAAATGATTAAAAAAAAAATGTTTTACACATTAAACTTTCACATCTTTTAAATGATTTTCAAAATGTTCAATCGGTTTTTGCGATGTATTATTTTTAGCTTCTTCCGTTTGGTTTGAAAACCAAACTCGATTTAATTTATTGGTGTTCAATATTTTAATAATCGAGATATTGCGAGCTTAATGATCGTCCCCCAAACAATCATATCAAATATATTATTATATTTTTAAATATAGATAAAGATGAGACTGAAATATTAGAAAATAAACTTTTTTTAAAAATAAAAAAATGTTAATAAAGTTATATAATGAATATTTAATTGTAAATTTAAATTAATTTTCATTAATTCACTTTAATTTTTTTAAGTGCCTTAATTTAATTATATCAACAATAAATATAGATAAGGCATGTCAAATCAATTCGAAATTAGCAATTTTAGGGGTCTACATTTTAATTATATAGCATATATCAACCTAGATAGTCTTGTTTTCTCTCGGTAATATTATTAGCCATCACTTGCTCCAAAATTAAACTCATCATCAAAGTATTCCGATACAAGTATTACAAGCAATCCCTTAACAAATCGACAAACTAAAATCCGCGGGGTATATTAACACTTTCATTTGAAATACAATCCGAAGATAATTAAACTAATGAGTACATGTTCGTAAATTTGAAGTCGATGCAAGAGAAAACTATTTGTTTTTAAAATGAATTTATCTCGTACATGATGTTTACGGGATACGAAAATCGTCTATCAAGATACAACGACTTTCAACCTGTGATAATAATATTTCAAATCAACAGTTTCATAAATATAAAATAAAGCAACTTACTTTTGGAGAGTTCAAAATGAATCCAAAATACGTTAGATAATTAATTGCATTAAAAAATGTATGATTCCGAGGAATCGTTTTTGGTAGGAAGTTACAATCATTAATCTGAACATTTTTATCGAAAAAAACCGAGAAAAAATCGAGTATAAAACCCCTAGTAAATAGGAGTAGTATATTCTTGAATTTCTTTGTAAAAGGAATAAATGAACTTGATTTTTGAAAAGTATACACGACACTTTGGTCTATATATATATTACTTTATTGTCTTTATTATTATTTATACAGGGTATGGTACAATTATCTATAAACTTAACTCGAAAGCAAGGTACCATTTTATTCCCTTCAATTTTTAAAGTGTTTCATAATTGTTATATAATTTAGTCCCCTTAAACATACCTGTTATTTTGGAAACATGTCAAAGTTTGAAAATCAAACTGTCTTTGTTGAGTGTAATAATTATCCCTGATTGGTAGATCGATCGAACCGTAGTGGTTGAGCTGTTGTGCAATCTAAAAGATTTAAGTAGCACCATTAAAAAATTTGAGTAAACATTCAAGGTACCATTTTTTTATATTTTGGCTGATATGACGTTATTTTGTACCATTTCTTCTGAAGTTCTCTTACTAGAACTTGGTTATTGTTTTAGGATTTGAATTCTTATTTGAATATCTTTTAATATTCCAAGAATTTCTTCCTGGTTTTCAAGGATTTTCTCCACATTTTGTGATACATAATACAGCATATTGCCATAATTTTATACTGTCTTTTGAATCTTTCTTAGATCTCCTGATATCTTGGAGGAATCCGGTACTATTTCTAAAACCTATTATTTTGAATCACAGGTTTACCTCAGAACTTTGATAAATTCTTTCTTTATCTTGATATCTAACATTGTTTA
Organism: Primulina huaijiensis; assembly: GCF_012295235.1. Classification (NCBI taxonomy): domain Eukaryota; kingdom Viridiplantae; phylum Streptophyta; class Magnoliopsida; order Lamiales; family Gesneriaceae; genus Primulina; species Primulina huaijiensis. Next base: position 363,186 of record NW_027359516.1, on the reverse strand, counting down.
GATCTTGTTTTAAATATTCCAAATTTTTGAAATAAATCCTGAAAAGCAACAATCTCGAACATGTGTTCGGATTCATGATAATTGAGAAAATTCTCCTCCTCAAATATTTAATTACTCAGTAATAATAAATTTGTATGTTTGAAATAATTTCACCTAGGCTCTGATATCATATTCGGCCAAAAAAATCAATCATTTAGCTATAAGGGTGTTTTGTCAATTTGTATCTTTTTATGGAGTTAGGGCAAAGTTTTTTAGGTGTAGGGATCGGAGTTAGGATAAATATAAGTTTGAGTTTGGGGGATTTAAAAACACTTTACCCTTAAATAAATTTGATATATAATGATAAATTAAAGTTTAGTATATTTTTCAGTAAATTTATTTGAGTATTTTTCAATAATTAATTAATATAAATAAAAGAAATAAAAATCGAGACAGATAAAAGAAAGGACGGAGATAAAATAATACAACAAAGTCCCAAGCAAAACTGTTGAAATCTTCACTCTTTAAATTCATCCTTTTCGGTATACTTTTATGATATGTTTTTTTAAGAAAAATTAATTGAAAAAAATATCATCTCAAAAAACATACATTTGTACGGATGAGCTCAATATCATTATTAAAGATGAAGAAAGTTCTTCACCGTGATCAAGAAAGTTCTGTCAAGAAACCAAGTCATATTTTATTACAATTTATTTATTATTATAAAATTTATATTTTTTTCATATAATTTTGATATTTTATTATTTTAGTTATTTATATTATTAAATTTCAGTTTTAATCTTATAATTTTTTATTTGCGATAATTTTAATCAATTTTATTTGAAGTGATGATACACACAAACTTCACGTAACCACTAACCACATATATGTATATGTGAAACAGATCGACTCGGTTTATACGGACAGTAAAACGTAATACTCTTGACATAAAAAAAATAATATTTTTCATAGGTCGGACCGGATATCCGTATCATAAAATCAACTCTTAAGACAATCTCACATGAGTTTTTATGTTATATTAATATATTAAATATTTTTTATACATATCAAATATCTCACGCGTTCGATGTACGAAATATTATTTTATATAATTAATTATTAAAATTAATAAGTATAAGTGTGTGGATAATTATTTAAAATTAAACGATATAATTTAATGAATATATTTAAATTTTAAATAATATGATAAAAATTATTATATAAAAAATATTTATGTCATTTCGGATAACACTCAAATGATGCTTGGAACAAGGGTGGTTAATCCGAACTGTACTATTTTTTTCTTATTATTATTCGTGGATTTTCACGCATGATTTTTCATGACAATATTTTTAACGAGACACTTAAGCAACATCAAGAGATGTCGTATTATTTTCCATCATTAGGATTTTATTTCATTAGATTTTTTCTAGTAAGATTTTAACAAACGAAATCCGTCAAATGATATCCAGATGGGAGCATTGCAATACTATAGATGTCTTCAATTTTAGAGATCTGAGAAAATTATATCAAATATTTTAGTGATGATAGAAAATCGTGATCATATCAATTCTTTGTATATCATATTTACCATATTCAAGATTTTTTTTTGTATCTATAAAAAGGTCATTCATGTAATTAATTTGATATATTGAATTTACCTGGCATTATTTTTTGGTTAGTTTTTCTTTTAGCTTATCAAATTTAGGCAAAAATAAAACCCACAACCAAAAGCCCAATAGTCCCGATCCATTCTCCACACTTTGCATCAAATATATCCGGCCTTTTCTTCTTTCACAAGCCACAATCGATCAGCGTGGAAAACGGTTGAGCGTCCTTCCTTTTCCTACCAGGTGAAATTCATGGTTTGCTGGAACGGATCAAAGTTTCGGCATTATTTCTTTAACATATGATTTCCATTTCGGCTTGAAATATTGTTGTGTAGCGCCGAGTTTATCGGATCACAGCTTTGATATTCTTGGATTTAGCCTTTGTGATTCTCGTATTTTAGATTTGGTGTTGCGGTATTTTGTTGCTAGTATACTTCGAGAAAATATTTTTACGCTCGGATTTTTTTTCCATTCTTTGTCATTATTTGCTAGTTTTTTAACGTCTAACGAGATTTTCATGGCACTGTGAAATGATATGGGTCGGTCATTGCGGAGTGATTCTGCGTTTTTTGAAAGGATTAGTGTGATTTGGATTTAGCCGCTGTAATTATCGTTCTTTTCGTTAATTGAGAATCTAGGGACTGATTTGTGTTTGTTATACGTTCTTTGTAAACGTTGTAGCGTTATGGATCCTAGGAAACACAGGCGAACTGAAGACGAAGGGACTATTATAACGAAATCGACGAAGGGGGCAACCTACGGTCTAGTTCCTGGAATTTTATGGGGTCTCTTGGCTGCTGAACAGATGAATTTTCCTGGTCTGATACGCACATTGAAGATAACGGGAAGAAAAGGGTTGATATGTGCTGGAACGGGTGTACTTTTTGTTGGGGCGGAACAGTTACTCGAGAAATACAGGATGAAAAGAGACATTATTAATGACGTAGGAGGTGCATTTGTGGCTGGTGCTGCTTTTACCGGTTTGAGAAGTAAGGTTTTTGTTTTTATTGATTAAATTTGTGTCATCTCAGTTTATGAGCAATTGGAATTATGATGCTGCATCCTCGCTGCCTGGCCGAAAGTGCATGAAGTTTTTCGATTGTTTGTTGCTTATTATTGTCTATAAATGTAAGCATCCTCATTTGCATCATCTAAGGAGTCTCTCAGGAGTGCTTGCATGCACGTGTCTGGAGACGGTGATTCGGACTAATTCTCCTCGTTCGTGTGGCTTTATGAATTTTTGGTTATTTGGAATTGATACTTATGCACACATGATTTTAGTGAGTGTGCACTCCATATTCATTGTAGTGTGAAAATTAAAATGAAAGCATTTTAAATGTTATGAAAGACTAAGGCAATCATGCATGGTGTGTTTCTTGTAGCTTCATCTGTGACTTCTTTACATTAACGAACCTAGCTTTCCCATCAGCTATCACAAACAAACACACCTTTCTTTTTGGTGTTGTTTCTGATGGATTTTATTTTCTTAGCTAGCTTTAAAACACTTGACCAAGCCTCTCTTATGTGGTGATCACATACATTTCACGATGTTATAGTTTAAAAAGCATAGGATTTGCTCTTGAGTTTACTTATCTCGGTAGACAGATTGCAGCCTATGTTTTACCAAATCAACATCTTGTGCAATATGTGTGTGTGTGAAGGCTTGTATGCGAGGATGTCCTTCAGCTGCTCAAATTTATTTTCATCAATGAGTTTCGTTTGTTTCAATAAGAATTTCTGGAATATGCCGTTTTCTTCTTTTAATTAAATCAATCAAGCGATACTGAATTTTTGCATATTTTGGCTGATCTGACGTTATGCTGTCTAGACAGGAGCATTTCAATGGCAATAACTGGAGGAATTACATTTGCTATCACTGCTGTTTTCATCGACCAGTTAATATTTCTCAGGAGCCTCGAGAGTCAATCGGGCAAGTAATATGGATATGCTGACATCTCCAAGTAATTCTTTGAGGAAACAATAATTAATACATGATTAAGCATGTTTGCAATTGAGTTTATTGTGAGGGAGAGATGAAATAGCGAGTGTTCCGCTTTATTTAAAAAAATGCGTGTAAAACTAGATTAATGATGATTTATATCTTTCTCTATGAACAAGCTATGTCGGTTCGTGCATTACCCTACTGATGTAACATAGATTTGTTATACCCGATACAGATAAATTATCAAGGTTAATATATTTATATTTCTCAAGATATGATAACTAAATCAGATAGTTATAATATTCATGTATGAGTGGGCGGACGCTTGACCACATGTAAGTGATGGGAGTGTGCATTGGTGCCGAATCTATCAATTTCTAGTGGGAGTCACTATTTTCGCTCTTCAGACTTAGTATGTGTATTACAACTAGCAAAATTAAATTTTAACTTAATAAAAATCATAATATCTCTTTTTCCGTTTCTCTTTTTAAATGTGTCAGTTTTTACATTTTATTTTTAAAATTTTAGTTTAGAGTCTATAAAGAGGTTTTTTTTTTAAACTTAATTTTTAAGTTTCAATGCCAAAAAAATGTTAAAATAAAATTTTAAAAATTAAAATTTGATTTCATGAGAGATGTCGACGCTTAACGTCAATATATTATAAAATAAAATTTCAGTCTCCTCAACAAAACACAATTTGAGCTCAATAATAAAGAACAAAATTGATGTCTACTGAGCCCAACAAAGACAAATTAATAAACAATGTCATTCCCATCTAAACTACAACCTTTTCCATTAAGTTAACTAAACTAATATATTAT